>NC_053022.1:559475374-559632746 GCF_003073215.2 Triticum urartu | reverse complement strand
GGAACTTGCCCGAGCTAAGGGACAAGCCAGGACAAGTGATGCGGCTGCCGAGAAGGCACTTGAAGAGCTGAGAGCCAAACAGGCTGCTCACTGCCGAAGCAAGAAGGAGATGGCCGAGATGGCCGTGAAGTTAAAAAGCGCTGCTGACCGTTGCAAGTCTCTTGAGAAAGAAGACCGGGTGAGACAAACGGACTTAGAGAAGGCTGTTGTTGATGCCAAGGACGCTCGCTCTGCGATGAGAGCTGCGAAGGAGGAGCTGCGTCAGGCCGGACAGATTGCGGCTGGAAAGCCCTTTATGCTGCGGAGGAAGTTTGGCGATCCGAAGTTTGCTCCATTGGACCGGATGTGGAGTGCGAAGGACACCTATCTGGATTTGGCAGCGAGTGCTGCTGATGCGACCGAACACTTTCGAGATCAAGAAGATCGCGAGGTGGAAAGGCTTTTTTGGTCGCAGTTCCACAATCCAGAACGTTCACTGGCAGTGTACGATCTTCTGGCTCAATGGGCCGAACTGAATAGATTGTCCGGACTCGCCATGAAGTACGTCATGGTTCATCTGTGGCCGGGGAGATCAGAGCCGAAGAGTTATTTCGGCTTGGTGCAGCAGTTCCTTGGCGCGGTGCCACGTATCGATGCGATGAAGAGGTCAGCATGCATAGAGGGCACACGGATGGCTCTTGCCCGTGTCAAGACATACTGGGCAGAGATGGAGACCACCGTTGTTGCATCCCGAGATTCGGACCAAAGCTGAGTACCCTCCGAGCACTATTTTCAGGAAGTCCTTGAAGGCGCTCGTGTAATAGAGACGCAGTGCTCGAAGGATGCTATGTTCTGATAGCATATGTAATTATGAAGCAATATTTTGATGAATTGTAGTAGCCTTTTATACTTGTGCCTGCAAGTATGTGGAACACCTCCTGTGCGGCTGTTTTAAGATATACATACAAAATCTGAAAGATGGCAGTCGTTGGCTTCAGACCCCACGCACATAGTGCGGGGGTGCTCGCAGAAGGCGCATTTTCAGACTTAATCCAACGTCTTGGTCCTACAAAGGAGGTGATAGCGCAACTAGCTAGGCAACCGGACTATAATGCTTTAACACTTTCACTTAGCCATAGGAGCTTGACAATGGGACTATTTAGGTAGCCCCTGGTGGCGACTGCGCTAGCCCGAATTCGGGGCGCGTATGTGCTTGGCCGGGAAATGGCCCTTCATTAATGCGGGGGAATCCTATAGATTCCGGAGAGTCATCGAGTGGTTGACCAGTCTCACGCCATATCATGACAGTCGGTTTTCGGCTTTCTCTACTGAGGTGCTCGCCTGGCCGAACCAGGGCACAATCGCAGTAGTTCTCCTGGTGCCTCCTTAGCCGATAGAGCGGAACGTAAGGCGGCCGAACACAGGAGCTGGGCAACCCAACATTTGACCAAAATCATGACTCGGAGCTGATGCATATAAGGCCAAACTCGCGACGCCGAACACTCCCTAAGGTATTCGGTCTTTATGAGAGCGGGCTAAGTGACGCTCTAAGGTATAAGCCCCTAGTGTCCAGGTACGCGCAAGAATTCTTACGTGGCCACATGCCAAGACGCCAGCCTCCTCCTTGGTCATAGAACCAGGGGATGTGTATCAACAAGAGTCAGTAAAAAAAGGTTTACGCAGGGTCTTAATCTGAAAAGAATCCTTGGAACGGGTCCCTACTGCACGTCTGCGCCTGTGTCTCCGTTGTGCCGTATCCTGGACGGGCGCAGCACGACGTTCATCTGTAAAAAAGAGAGCAACTAAGTTGAAAAAGGGGCGTGCCGAACAAAAGTTATATGAAATAAACAAAGTGTAAAGTAAAATATGGAAAATTGAGCTTTATTGTCTCTTATTTTATACGTGTGAAGCCCCTAGTGCAGGGGTATATGGCCACTAAGCCTTTATCAATGATACTTTTGTGCCAGACTCGTCTATCCATGTCCGTGGTCTTTAATGACCTGTTCTGATGTTCTGGCTGGTGAAGCCATTGTATTGTGGGGCTGTTAAAGCGGCCGCACAATCCTCCGCTTGGGGGAGGCGCCCTTACTGCTTCCCCGTTAAGGAGATGATGCCGCGTGGACCGGGCATCTTAAGCGTAAGAGATGCATAATGCGGTATTGCGTTAAAGCGAGCGAAAGCTTCGCGTCCCAGCAGTGCTTGATAGCGACTTGAGAATGGGACGATGTAGAAAGTCAGTTTTTCATGACAGAAGTTATTGGCAGAGCCGAAAATAACCTCGAGCCGGAGAAAACCCATGCAATGGGTGTCCAGACCTGGCGTTTCTCCTTAAAAGGAGGTTTTGGGTCGATCCCCATGTGGTGGATTGAGTCATGATATATCAGGTTGAGTCCACTGCCACCGTCCATAAGGACATTTGAAAACTGGAGTCCGCCAATTATTGGATCGAGTACCAGGGCAGTCCAGCCTGGGTTCCTGGTACTTCTAGAATAATCCAGATGATCGAAGATGATTGGTTTTGACAACCAGTGGCGGGATTCCTTTGGGATAGACCGTGGGGCGCGTACCTTTATGGGCGCCGCACGTTTTGTTATGTGGAGTAAGTTTACTGTTTTTACTTCTTGTGGGAAATTCTTTTGTTTCCCGGTACTTTGCTTTTGGGGTTCGTCCTCGTCTTCGCTTGGTGTATCGAGCCCCTTGTGTTCGGCGTTGAGTCTGCCGGATTGTTTGAAAACCCAACAGTCTCTGTGGGTATGGTTAGCAGGCTTTCCGGGAGTACTGTGTATTTGACATATCCTATCTAGGATTTTATTTAGGTTGGATAGGTCGTCCCTGTTATCTTGGAGGGGCGGCTTTTTCTGATTCTGTCGTGAGCTTTTGAATCCGGCGTTAACTGCCGTGCTCTTCGGACTTTTTTCCTTAGTCCGGCGACGGTCCTTATTGCGCCGCGGTTTTCCGTTTCCATCCCTAGTTTCGGATGTACTTGGGTCGCTGGTGCTGCATCTTGCCAACCAGCTATCCTCTCCTGCGCAAAAGCGGGTCATGATGCTTGTTAGTGCGGCCATTATTCTTGGCTTTTCTTGGCCGAGGTGTCTGGCGAGCCATTCATCTCGGACATTATGCCTGAAAGCTGCTAAGGCTTCAACGTCCGGACAGTCGACTATCTGATTTTATCTAGTAAGAAATCTATTCCAGAATTGCCGAGCTGACTCTCCGGGCTGTTGAGTTATGTGACTAAGATCGTCTGCATCCGGAGGGCGGACATAGGTCCCTTGAAAATTTGCTCGGAAAGCGTCCTCGAGCTCTTCCCAACTTCCGATTGTGTTTTCAGGAAGGCTTTTAAGCCAATGCCGGGCTAGCCCTTTAAGCTTGAGGGGTAAGTATTTTATGGAGTGGAGGTCATCTCCTCGAGCCATATGTATGTGGAGGATATAATCCTCGATCCAGACTCCAGGGTCTGTTGTTCCATCATATGCCTCTATGTTTACGGGTTTGAATCCCGCTGGAAATTCATAATCTAGGACCTCATCGGTGAAACATAGGGGGTGTGCGGCACCCCTGTATTTGGGTGTGCCGTATTCTGATAATGGCTTTCTTGCATTGCTTACGAGAGCTTGCTTTCTTGGGCCGTAAATGGACCTGGCGGGCCATGATGTGAATCCTTAAGTGGGTCGCATACCGGTTTAAGTGCGGCGCTGCTTGCCGCTTTAAGCTGGCCCTAGGGTCGTCTATCCGACCGTGTGGCTTTCTTACTTTTTGAATGCGAGGGCTCTAAGGCCTCCTCGTCAAATTCAGGCAGTAGTTTTCTCCTCGGATAGCTTTTAGTGCGGCGACTGCCGCCGTATTTATCTGTGGTATTGATTACTTTACTCCATCTGATCCTGAGTGCATCTTCCGCAGTCTTTAGCTTCCGCTTCTGCTTTTTCAGGCTGCGTGCGGTTGCAACGAGCCGTTTGTGGAGGTTCTTTTGCTTCGTGGGCTTGTCCGGCGTAGGGTCGTCCGGAATGCCATTTTCGCCGGGGGAGGAATGTTCGGTTTCTCTATCCGGGTTGTCTTGTTGGGACGGTTGCTCTAAGGCATGCTCGTCGTCTACCGGCTCATCCTGCTCTATGGCTGGGTCTTTATCGAGGCGGGGCTTAGGTCGGCGTTTACGTCGACGCTTTGATTGTTTTTCGAGAGATCGATCCCCCTCCCCTTTTTCCTCGTTGTTGCTTCCTTTAGGGGTATCCACCATGTACACATCGTGAGATGAGGTGGTTGTCCAATGCCCTATAGGCGTTGGTTCTTGGTTGTCTCCTGCATCGTCATCCATACCGTCGATGTCTTCGGAGTCAAAGTAGAGCATGTCGGTTAAGTCATCGACAGTGGCTACGAAGTGGGTGGTGGGTGGGTTTTGAATTTCTTCATCGTCCGTATCCCAACCTTGCTGACCGTAGGCCGACCAGGGCTCTCCTGATAAAGAGAGAGATTTTAGAGAATTCAGGATGTCGCCGAAGGGCGAGTGTTGAAAGATGTCTGCGGCGGTGAACTCCATTATCGGCGCCCAATCGGATTCGATCGGCGGGGGCGCGGGGGGCACGGAGTTCGGAGTGGAATCCGGCTCTTCGGAGTCACGGGCCATGCGGAGTGCGGGGCTGGAGTTTGGCTCGATCGCCTCTGAGATCGCAGCCCCTGAGGCAGCGTCTAACCGCCGATCCTCGATCG
This sequence comes from Triticum urartu, assembly GCF_003073215.2. Taxonomy (NCBI): domain Eukaryota; kingdom Viridiplantae; phylum Streptophyta; class Magnoliopsida; order Poales; family Poaceae; genus Triticum; species Triticum urartu. The sequence continues at coordinate 559,628,063 of NC_053022.1, read as the reverse complement.
GCGCAGTAGGCTCCGAATCAATGGTCGGAACCGGTGCGTGTGCGGCCTCCCAAGCGCTGCTCGGCGGCAGAGCTATGTCATGTCCATTGAGACAGTGCGGCGCGCTTGGCTGTGGCTCGAATCCATCGAAGATCAAGTCCCCGCGGATGTCAGCCGTGTAGTTTAGGCTTCTAAACCTGACCTGATGGCCGGGGGCGTAGCTTTCAATCTGCTCAAGGTGGCCAAGCGAGTTGGCCCGCAGTGCGAAGCCGCCGAAGACGAAGATCTGTCCGGGGAGAAAAGTCTCACCCTGGACTGCATCGTTGTTGATGATCGAAGGAGCCATCAGGCCTAAAAGCGACGACACAGAGGAACTCTCACTGAAAGCACCAATGTCGGTGTCAAAACCGGCGGATCTCGGGTAGGGGGTCCCGAACTGTGCGTCTAGGCCGGATGGTAACAGGAGACAAGGGACACAATGTTTTACCCAGGTTCGGGCCCTCTTGATGGAGGTAAAACCCTACGTCCTGCTTGATTAATATTGATGATATGGGTAGTACAAGAGTAGATCTACCACGAGATCAAGGAGGCTAAACCCTAAAAGCTAGCCTATGGTATGATTGTTGTATGATGAAGTTGTCCTACGGACTAAAACCCTCCGGTTTATATAGACACCGGAGAGGGTTAGGGTTACACAAAGTCGGTTACAATGGTAGGAGATCTTGAATATCTGCATCGCCAAGCTTGACTTCCACGCCAAGGAAAGTCCCATCCGGACACGGGACGGAGTCTTCAATCTTGTATCTTCATAGTCCTGGAGTCCGGCTGAAGGTATAGTCCGGCTACCCGAACACCCCCTAATCCAGGACTCCCTCGGTCACTAATAGCGGAGAACGAACGAAGAGATTATGGTAGGGTACGAAACCACCTCAAAGTTATTCTTTCCAATCAATCCGTTGGGCTATTCCTATAAGTGTCACAAACAGCCCTAGAGTTCGTACTAGAATAACACCTTAAGATACAAATCAACCAAAACCCTAATGTCACCTAGATACTCCAATGTCACCTCAAGTATCCTAGGGTATGATTATACGATATGCATCACACAATCTCATAATTCATCTATTCAACCAACACAAAGGACCTCAAAGAGTGCCCCAAAGTTCTACCGGAGAATCACGACGAAAACGTGTGCCAACCCCTATGCATAGGTCATGGGCGGAACCCGCAAGTTGATCACCAAAACATACATCAAGTGAATCACGTGGTATGCCATTATCACCACAGATACGCACGGCAAGACATACATCAAGTGTTCTCAAATCTTTAAAGACTCAATCCGATAAGATAACTTCAAAGGGGAAACTCAATTCATTACAAGAGAGTAGAGGGGGGAAGAAACATCATAGGATCCAAATATAATAGCAAAGCTCGTGATACATCAAGATCATATCACCTCAAGAACACGAGAGAGAGAGAGAGAGATCAAACACATAGCTACTGGTACATACCCTCAGCCCCGAGGGAGAAGTACTCCCTCCTCGTCATGGAGAGAACTAGGATGATGAAGATGGCCACGGGAGAAGGATTGCCCCCTCCGGCAGGGTGCCGGAACAGGTCTAGATTGGTTTTTGGTGGCTACGAAGGCTTCTGGAGGCGGAGCTCCCTATCTATTGTCCGTTCTGGAAGTTTTAGGGTATATGGAGTTATATAGGCAGAAGAAGCATGTCAGGGGAGCCACGAGGGCCCCACGAGGCAGGGGGCGTGCCCTAGGGGGATGGGCGCGCCCCCTACCGCTCGTGAGCACCTCCTTCATCTTCTGACGTAGGGTCCAAGTCTATCCGGTAGGTTTCCTTCCAAAAATAACTTCTCCAGTTGATTTCGTTCCGTTTTGACTCCGTTTGATATTCCTTTTTTCCTCGAAACACTGAAATAGGCATAAAACAGCAAATCTGGGCTGGGCCTCCGGTTAATAGGTTAGTCCCAAAAATAATATAAAAGTGGAAATAAAGCCCAATATTGCCCAAAACAGTAGATAATATAGCATGGAGCAATCAAAAATTATAGATACGTTGGAGACGTATCAAGCATCCCCAAGCTTAATTCCTGCTCGTCCTCGAGTAGGTAAATGATAAAAAAGATAATTTTTGATGTGGAATGCTAGTTGGCATGATTTCAATGTAATTCTTCTTAATTATGGCATGAATATTCAGATCCATAAGATTCAAGACAAAAGTTCATATTGACATAAAAATAATAATACTTCAAGCATACTAAATAGCAAATTATGTCTCTCAAATAACAATGGACAAGAATTATTCCCTACAAAAATCAATATAGTCTGGCTATGCTCCCATCTTCACCACACAAAATTTAAAATCATGCACAACCCGATGACAAGCCAAGCAATGTTCACTACTTTTGATGTCTCAAACTTTTTCAAATCTTCACGCAATACATGAGCGTGAGCCATGGATATAGCACTTTAGGTGGAATAGAATGGTGGTTGTGGAGAAGACAAAAAGGAGAAGATAGTCTCACATCAACTAGGTGTATCAACGGGCTATGGAGATGCCCATCAATAGATATCAATGTGAGTGAGTAGGGATTGCCATGCAACGGATGCACTAGAGCTATAAGTATATGAAAGCTCAAAAAGAAACTAAGTGGGTGTGCATCCAACTTGCTTGCTCACGAAGACCTAGGGCAATTTGAGGAAGCCCATCATTGGAATATACAAGCCAAGCCATTAGTATATGAAAGTGACAACATAGGAGACTCTCTATCATGAAGATCATGGTGCTACTTTGAAGCACAAGTGTGGTAAAAGGATAGTAGCATTGCCCCTTCTCTCTTTTTCTCTCATTTTTTTATTTTTTTATTTGGGCCTTTCTCTTTTTTATGGCCTCTTTTCTTCTCTTTTTTTATTTGGGCTTCTTTGGCCTCTTTATTTATTTTCGTCCGGAGTCTCATCCCGACTTGTGGGGGAATCATAGTCTCCATCATCCTTTCCTCACTGGGACAATGCTCTAATAATGATGATCATCACACTTTTATTTACTTACAACTCAAGAATTACAACTCGATACTTAGAACAAATATACTCTATATGAATGCCTCCGGCGGTGTACCGGGATGTGCAATGATGCATGAGTGACATGTATGAATAATTATGAATGGTGGCTTTGCCACAAATACGATGTCAACTACATGATCATGCAAAGCAATATGACAATGATGAAGCGTGTCATAATAAACGGAACGGTGGAAAGTTGCATGGCAATATATCTCGGAATGGCTATGGAAATGCCATAATAGGTAGGTATGGTGGCTGTTTTGAGGAAGGTATATGGTGGGTGTATGATACCGGCGAAAGGTGCGCGGTATTAGAGAGGCTAGCAAAGGTGGAAGGGTGAGAGTGCGTATAATCCATGGACTCAACATTAGTCATAAAGAACTCATATACTTATTGCAAAAATCTACAAGTTATCAAAGCAAAGTATTACGCGCATGCTCCTAGGGGGATAGATTGGTAGGAAAATACCATCGCTCGTCCCCGACCGCCACTCATAAGGAAGACAATCAATAAATAAATCATGCTCCGACTTCATCACATAACGGTTCACCATACGTGCATGCTACGGGAATCACAAACTTCAACACAAGTATTTCTCAAATTCACAACTACTCAACTAGCATGACTCTAATATCACCATCTCCATATCTCAAAACAATTATCAAGTATCAAACTTCTCATAGTATTCAACACACTCATAAGAGAATTTATTATTCTTGAATACCTAGCATATTAGGATTTTAAGCAAATTACCATGCTATTTAAGACTCTCAAAATAATCTAAGTGAAGCATGAGAGTTCATCTATTTCTTCAAAATAAAACTACCACCATGCTCTAAAAGATATAAGTGAAGCACTAGAGCAAATGACAAACTACTCCGAAAGATATAAGTGAAGATCAATGAGTAGTTGAATAATTATGCAACTATGTGAAGACTCTCTAACATTTAATAATTTCAGATCTTGGTATTCTATTCAAACAGAAAGCAAAGCAAAATAAAATGACATTCTAAGAATGGCAAACATCATGTGAAGAAGCAAAAACTTAGGATCAACCGATACTAACCGATAATTGTTGAAGAAGAAAGGTGGGATGCCAACCGGGGCATCCCCAAGCTTAGATGCTTGAGACTTCTTGAAATATTATCTTGGGGTGCCTTGGGCATCCCCAAGCTTGAGCTTTTGTGTCTCCTTAATTCCTCTCATATCATGGTCTCCCTAAATCTCAAAAGCTTCATCCACACAAAGCTCAACAAGGACTCATGAGATAAGTTAGTATAAATCATTGCCAAAACCTTATCATACTCTACTGTAGAAAATCACTAAAATTATTATTCAACATTGCATACTAAATGCCTCTGCATATTTAATAGTCCTATCCTCAAATAGAATCATTAAAGAAGCAAACATATGCAAACAATGCAAACATAACAGCAATCTGCCTAAACAGGATAGTCTGTAAAGAATGCTGCAACATCCATACTTCCCTAGCTCCAAAAATTATGAAAGAAAATTCGCACTGTAGTAAATTTATCAGAGCTTAATATGCAAAAGGTTTCAACATTTTATCACATTCTGACTTTTCTAGGGAATTATTGCAACAGCGGTAATCTTTCTGTTTTCAAACAGCAACATGTTTACCTGTAACATAGGCATAGTAAAGGCTATCAATGCCACTTTTATTGAAATAAAAGATGCAAAACATTGTTCTAAATAACAGAAAGGAAATCCTAACAAAATAAATTGATGATCCAATCAAAACACATATCATGTGGTAAATAAAAATATAGCTCCAAGTAAAGTTACCGATGAACGAAGACGAAAGAGGGGATGCCTTCCAGGGCATCCCCAAGCTTAGGCTCTTGGCTATCCTTGAATATTACCTTGGGGTGCCTTGGGCATCCCCAAGCTTAGGCTCTTTCCACTCCTTATTCCATAGTCCATCGAATCCTTACCCAAAACTTGAAAACTTCACAACACAAAACATTAAAAACTCGTAAGCTCCGTTAGTATAAGAAAATAAATCACCACTTCAAGGTACTGTAATGAACTTCTTTTATTTATATTGGAGTTAACCTACTGTATTCCAACTTCTCTATGGTTTATAAACTATTTTACTAGCCATAGATTCATCAAAATAAGCAAACAACACACGAAAAACAGAATCTGTCAAAAACAGAACAGTCTGTAGTAATCTGGATCAAACGTATACTTCTGGAACTCATAAAATTCTAAAATAAATTGCTGGACCTGAGGAATTTATCTATTAATCATGTGAAAAATTAATTAGTTAAATATCACTCTCCAAATAAAAATGGCAGCAATTCTCGTGAGCGCTAAAGTTTCTGTTTTTTACAGCATGATCAACAAGACTTTCCCAAAGTCTTCCCAAAGGTTCTACTTGGCACAAACACTAATTAAAAGGATAGAACCACATATAAACATAGGCTATATGAATTATTTATTAATAAACAAGAAAAAAAGCAAGGAACAAAAATAAAATTGGGTTGCCTCCCAACAAGCGCTATCGTTTAACGCCCCTAGCTAGGCATGATGATTTCAATGATGCTCACATAAAGGATAAGAATTGTAACATAAAGAGAGCATCATGAAGAATATGACTAGCACATTTAAGTCTAACATACTTCCTATGCATAGGGATTTTGTGAGCAAACAACTTATGGGAACAATAATCAACTTGTATAGGAAGGTAAAACAAGCATAACTTCAAAATTTTAAGCATATAGAGAGGAAACTTGATATTATTGCAATTCCTACAAGCATATATTCCTCCCTCATAATAATTTTCAGTAGAATCATGAACGAATTCAAAAATATAACCAGCACCTAAAGCATTCTTTTCATGATCTGTAAGCATAGAAATTTTATTACTCTCCACATAAGCAAATTTCTTCTCATGAATAATAGTGGGATCAAACTCAACAAAATAACTATCATGTGATTGAAAATTAAGATCAAGATGACAAGTTTCATGGTTATCATTATTCTTTAAAGCATATGTGTCATCACAATAATCATCATAGATAGGAGGCATGCTTTCATCATAGTAAATTTGCTCATCAAAGCTTGGGGACAAAAAATATCATCTTCATTAAACATAGCTTCCCCAAGCTTGTGGATTTGCATATCATTAGCATCATGGATATTCAAGGAATTCATACTAACAACATTGCAATCATGCTCATCATTCAAATATTTAGTGCCAAACATTTTATAGATTTCTTCTTCTAGCACTTGAGCACAATTATCCTTTCCATCATACTCACGAAAGATATTAAAAAGGTGAAGCGTATGAGACAAACTCAATTCCATTTTTTTGTAGTTTTCTTTTATAAACTAAACTAGTGATAAAACAAGAAACTAAAAGACTCGATTTGCAAGATCTAAAGATATACCTTCAAGCGCTAACCTCCCCGGCAACGGCGCCAGAAAAGAGCTTGATGTATACTACACAACCTTCTTCTTGTAGACGTTGTTGGGCCTCCAAGTGCAGAGGTTTGTAGGACAGTAGCAAATTTCCCTCAAGTGGATGACCTAAGGTTTATCAATCCGTAGGAGGCGTAGGATGAAGATGGTCTCTCTCAAGCAACCCTGCAACCAAATAACAAAGAGTCTCTTGTGTCCCCAACACACCCAATACAATGGTAAATTGTATAGGTGCACTAGTTCGGCAAAGAGATGGTGATACAAGTGGTATATGGATAGTAGATAAAGGTTTTTGTAATCTGAAATAATAAAAACAGCAAGGTAACTAATGATAAAAGTGAGCTAAAACGGTATTGCAATGCTAGGAAATAAGGCCTAGGGTTCATACTTTCGCCAGTGCAAGTTCCCTCAACAATGATAACATAATTGGATCACATAACTATCCCTCAACATGCAACAAAGAGTCACTCCAAAGTCACTAATAGCGGAGAACGAACGAAGAGATTATGGTAGGGTACGAAACCACCTCAAAGTTATTCTTTCCAATCAATCCGTTGGGCTATTCCTATAAGTGTCACAAACAGCCCTAGAGTTCGTACTAGAATAACACCTTAAGATACAAATCAACCAAAACCCTAATGTCACCTAGATACTCCAATGTCACCTCAAGTATCCGTAGGTATGATTATACGATATGCATCACACAATCTCAGATTCATCTATTCAACCAACACAAAGGACCTCAAAGAGTGCCCCAAAGTTCTACCGGAGAATCACGACGAAAACGTGTGCCAACCCCTATGCATAGGTTCATGGGCGGAACCCGCAAGTTGATCACCAAAACATACATCAAGTGAATCATGTGGTATACCATTGTCACCACAGATACGCACGGCAAGACATACATTAAGTGTTCTCAAATCTTTAAAGACTCAATCCGATAAGATTACTTCAAAGGGGAAACTCAATTCATTGCAAAAGAGTAGAGGGGGGAAGAAACATCATAGGATCCAAATATAATAGCAAAGCTCACGATACATCAAGATCGTATCACCTCAAGAACACGAGAGAGAGAGAGATCAAACACATAGCTACTGGTACATACCCTCAGCCCCGAGGGAGAACTACTCCCTCCTTGTCATGGAGAGCACCGGGATGATGAAGATGGCCACCGGAGAGGGATTGTCCCCTCCGGCAGGGTGCCGGAACGGGTCTAGATTGGTTTTTGGTGGCTACGGAGGCTTCTGGCGGTGGAACTCCCGATCTAATCTCCGTTCTGGAAGTTTTACGATACGTAGGTCTATATGGGTACAAGGGGTACGTCGGTGGACCAAAGGGGGGGCACAAGGCAGGGGGCGCGCCCCTACCCTCGTGAGCACCTCCTTCATCTTCTGACGTAGGGTCCAAGTCTATCCGGTAGGTTTCCTTCCAAAAATAACTTCTCCAGTTGATTTCGTTCCGTTTTGACTCCGTTTGATATTCCTTTTCCTCGAAACACTGAAATAGGCATAAAACAACAAATCTGGGCTGGGCCTCCGGTTAATAGGTTAGATCCAAAAATAATATAAAAGTGGAAAATAAAGCCCAACATTTCCCAAAACAGTAGATAATATAGCATGGAGCAATCAAAAATTATAGATACGTTGGAGACGTATCAGTGAGATATCCCATATTGCATCATTTCAATCTCAACATAGTAACTATGCATGCCTCATTAAAATAAATCCTATTTGCACATATGGCATAGATGATGAGATGATGGTCATTGGCTTTTGTTTCTCTTGCGATGATATTGCTATGCTTCCTTTGCAAAATTTGTGCAATTCATCTCATATGCCATGCCATGATAATTATTGTGTTTCACATGATTACATCCCTTGTGTGCACCACATGCATACCATTCCTCACAATGCTCTAGATATTGCGAATGATGCATTACATCCTTTGAGTCTCCATTATGCTATACATAACAACAAACATCTCATGATGGATGACATGTTTCTATATCATGCAACTCATTTATTTGAGCATTGGATATTTTGTACTAACCAACACAAGCACGTGCGCATCATGATGGATGATGTGTACATCCACCACGCACACACAATTTTCCCTTTGTTTTTGTTGTGTGTAGGTACTCATGTATACTCGTCAACCTCTCAATCCAAAGAGTTGACAAAACGAGCTCTTAAGAGCAACGGCGATTTGGGATCCCGTGGATTGTCCTTCCTACCATTCTCTTCGCGCAACGGCTACGCGCATCTCTTCTACTTGGCTCTCACAAGGTAATGGGCTATATATCACTTGTTACTTTATGCCCATTGTATCTTGTTCACTTTGCATGATATGCCTCTTTACATGATTTTGCCATGCAATTGTGACCCTTGCTTGCATCTACCCATAATTGATCCTTGTTGCTATTGCCATGTTTATCATGTGCCTCATGCTATTGTTGATTCTTGTGTTGGGAGAGTCATGATGTTCCATTGCTATTTACCTAGGACTTCTTGCCAATACAATGATAATACCCTCCTCATATCTTGCTTTCATGCTTGTGCTATGTCATGTGAATTATTCATGCCCACTATTTGTACACATGACATGTGAGGGGGTCCTGGATTAGGGGGTCTCCGGACAGCTGGACTATATCCTTTGGCCGGACTGTTGGACTATGAAGATACAAGATTGAAGACTTTGTCTCGTGTCCGGACGGGACTCTACTTGGCGTGGAAGGCAAGCTAGGCAGTACGGATATGGATATCTCCTCCTTTGTAACCGACCTTGTGTAACCCTAGCCCCCTCCGGTGTCTATATAAAGCGGGGGGTTTTAGTCCGTAGGACAACATACAATCATAACATAGGCTAGCTTCTAGGGTTTAGCCTCTCCGATCTCATGGTAGATCAACTCTTATAATACTCATACCATCAAGAATAAATCAAGCAGGACGTACGGTTTTACCTCCATCAAGAGGGCCCGAACCTAGGTAAAACATCGTATTCCCTGCCTCCTGTTACCATCCGCCTTAGACACACAGTTCGGGACCCCCTACTCGAGATCCGCCGGTTTTGACACCGACATTGGTGCTTTAATTGAGAGTTCCTCTGTGTCGTCACCGTTAGGCTTGATGGCTCCTACTATCATCGATAGCGATGCAGTCCAGGGTGAGACTTTTCTCCCCGGACAGATCTTTGTGTTCGGCGGCTTCGCACTGCAGGCCAACTCGCTTGGCCATCTGGAGCAGATCAAAAGTTACGTCCCTGGCCACCAGGTCAGGTTTGGAAGCTTAAATTACACGGCCGATATTCGCGGAGACTTGATCTTCGACGGATTCGAGCCCCTGCCTTGTGCGCCATGCGGTCACGATGAGTACGATTTAGCTCTACCATCGGACCGTATTCAGGAGATCGCACCGGCAGCCGCTCCGAGCCTCAATTCGGAGCCAGTTGCGCCATCCAAGGACGGGTGGATAGACCCCGTCACGGAGGCCGTATCCTCAGCGACGATCGAGCCGAATATCGACCTTGCCCTTCACGAGAGCTGTGTTGCCAAACTGCCGGATCCTTCTCCGGCCACGGACTCCGAACCGCCTGCGCCCGTTCCTATCGAATCCGATTGGGCGCCGATCATGGAGTTTACCTCCACGGATATTTTTCAGCACTCGCCCTTCGGCGACATACTGAACTCATTAAGGTCTCTCTCCTTGTCAGGAGGATCCTGGCCGAACTATGTCCGACAGGATTGGGATGCGGATGACGAAGAAATTTGCCGCCCACCCACCACCCACTTAGTAGCCACTGTCGACGACTTAAACGACATGCTCGACTTCGACTCCGAAGACATCGACGGTATGGATGACGATGCGGGAGATGAAGAGGAACCACTGCCCACAGGGCACTGGACAGCCACCTCATCATACGATATATACATGGTGGGCACACCCAAAGAAGGCAATGGCAACGGGACCGCGGAGGATGACCCCTCCAAGAAGCAACCCAAGCGCCAGCGTCAGCGGCGCCGCTCTAGGTCCCGCCAAGGCAAAAGCGGTGATACCGGCACCGGAGATAATAGCACTCCGGACAGTGCCGAAGGCAATAACAATCCCCTCCAATAAGATTTAGAGCAGGAGGATGGAGAAGCCAGCCCTCCTGAGAGAGCGGCAGATGGAGAGGCGGAGGATGATAATTACATGCCTCCCTCCGAAGACGAGGCAAGCCTCGACGATGACGAATTCGTCGTGCCAGAGGATACCGTCGAACAAGAGCGCTTCAAGCGCCGGCTTATAGCCACAGCAAATAGCCTTAAGAAAAAGCAGCAGCAACTTCAAGCTGATCAAGATTTGCTAGTTGACAGATGGACTGAAGTCCTGGCAGCCGAGGAATATAAACTCGAACGCCCCTCCAAGAATTTCCCAAAGTGCAGGTTGCTACCCCAACTGGAGGAGGAAGCACTGAAACCTACATCCCCGGCGCATGACGCGGCTGACCGGCCACCTCGTGGCCGCGACAGAGAGGCATTCCAGCCAAAAGCTCAGCCCGCACCCCGACGCCATTCAAACAAAAAGGCATTGGGAAATACACCAGAACTGCGAGACATATTGCAGGACAAAGAAAAACATGCAAGATCGATCTACGGATCACGAGGGCGCACCACTATGCGAGACGATAATCGTCACGCATGATACAGTAAAAGTAAGTCCAGCCGGGCCGAACACAGCGGGCAAGACTCATTTGAGCTGCGTCGTGATGTAGCCCAGTACAGAGGCGCCGCACACCCCTTATGCTTCACAGACGAAGTAATGGATCATCAAATCCCAGAGGGTTTCAAACCCGTAAATATAGAATCATATGATAGCACAACAGATCCAGCGGTATGGATCGAGGATTTCCTCTTGCACATCCACATGGCCCGCGGTGATGACCTACACGCCATCAAATACCCCCCACTCAAACTCAAAGGACCAGCTCGGCATTGGCTCAACAGCTTGCCAGCAGAGTCCATTGGCTGTTGGGAAGATCTGGAAGCCGCATTCCTCGACAACTTTCAGGGCACTTATGTGCGACCACCAGATGCCGATGACTTGAGCCACATAATTCAACAACCAGAGAAATCGGCCAGGCAATTCTGGACATGGTTCCTAACAAAGAAAAATCAAATCGTCGACTGTCCGGATGTAGAGGCCCTAGAAGCTTTTAAGCACAACATCCGTGACGAGTGGCTCGCCCGGCACCTTGGTCAGGAAAAGCCAAAATCTATGGCAGCCTTCACGACACTCATGACCCGCTTTTGTGCGGGAGAAGACAGCTGGCTGGCTCGCAGCAATAACATATCAAAGAACCATGGTACTTCAGATACCAAGGATGGCAATGGCAGGTCACGTCGCAACAAACATAAGCGCCGCATTAACAGCGACAATACCGAGGATACGACAGTCAATGCCAGATTCAAAGGCTCTAAACCCGGCCAGCGGAAAAAGCCATCCAAAAGAAGCACTCCGGGCCCGTCTAGTTTGGACCGTATACTCGATCGCTCGTGCCAAATACACGGCACCCCCGACAAGCCAGCCAACCACACCAACAAGAATTGTTGGGTGTTCAAGCAGGCCGGCATGATAAATGCCGAAAACAAAGATAAGGGGTCACATAGCGATGACGAGGAGGAGCCCCGGCAGCCGAACACCGGAGGACAGAAGAGGTTCCCCCCACAAGTGCGGACGGTGAACATGATATACGCAACCCACATCCCCAAGAGGGAGCGGAAGCGTGGGCTCAGGGACGTATATGCGTTGGAGCCAGTCGCCCCAAAGTTCAACCCATGGTCTTCCTGCCCGATCACCTTCGACCGCAGGGACCACCCCACTAGTATCCGTCATGGCGGATTCGCCGCATTGGTCTTATACCCAATCATTGACGGATTTCACCTCACTCAAGTCCTTATGGATGGCGGCAGCAGCCTGAACCTGCTTTATCAAGACACAGTGTGGAAAATGGGTATAGACCCCTCAAGGATCAAACCCACTAAAATGACCTTTAAAGGCGTCATACCAGGTGTAGAGGCCCATTGCACAGGCTCAGTAACACTGGAAGTAGTCTTCGGATCTCCGATAACTTCCGAAGCGAAGAGTTAATCTTCGACATAGTCCCGTTCCGCAGTGGCTACCATGCACTGCTCGGGCGAACCGCATTTGCGAGATTCAATGCGGTACCGCATTACGCATGTCTCAAGCTCAAGATGCTAGGACCTCGGGGGGTCATCACAGTCAATTGAAACACAGAGCGCTCTCTCCGCACGGAGGAGCACACTGCGGCCCTCGCAGCAGAAGCGCAAAGCAGGCACTTAAGGCAATCCACGAGTTCGGCGATTAAGGACCCGGACACCTTCAAGCGCGCTTGGAGTAATCGGCAACAGGACCGCCTGGCACGTTCCGAGCTCGCATAGCAATGCGGCCCCCACCCCGGTCCCAGCCAAACGGCGAAATCCATGCCACGCGTACATAATTACGCATTAAAAATACCATGGGCACAGGTGAGGAGGGGGCACGACTGCAGCACGCTCCAAGTCGCGGCTTAAACCGCACTATGGGCTTCCTGCTTTGTTATTTTTCTCTTTTAGGACTTTAATCTCTGGAAACCCTGTCCGGCAGCATGATTGCCGAACACATGATGCAGCAACCAAGGAGGCAGAAAGCTACGTCACACCATGGAACTCCCAGGTGGATTACGATAATGAGTGAAATATTTGCTTTAATACTATTCCTCAACTTGCTCTTGAAAGGGACATGTCAAACAGTCCTACTTTTTGCTTATCGCACTACTTTTATCATTCTGCTTTAACGCGCCTTTTTGAATAAACAATGCATAGCATTAAGACTATTATAGCATTCTTCCTTTCTCTCTCTCTCTATATATATATATGTTCATTCATGACATTTAGCACCCGTACGCTTTGGTACGGCCAATACGCTAGGGGCTTAAGCATACCCCATAATACGGCGTGAGAAGTCCAAACACTTTCGACAGTGCGGCACCCCGAACTTATAGCATTATATGCATCAGCTCCGAATCATGTCTTGGGTCAATAGTTGGGTTTGCCTAGCTCCCATGTTTTGGTACCTTACGTTCCGCTATATCGGCTAAGGTAGCACTGGGAGAACTACTCCGATTGTGCCCCGGTTCTGCTGGGCTAAGCACCTCAGTAGAGAAAGCTAAAACTAACTGTCATGATAAGGCGAGAAACTGGTCGCTATTCGAGAGGTTTCAAGTCCCTAAAGACTTATGCCGCTTAGAGCGAGGAGTCGGCCCTGTCCGGCTTAAGGCGTGTATTGCGCCCCGAATTCGGCCTTCCGAATACTAGGGGCTTCGCCGAAATTTAAAATTATAGAATTCTATGGCTAAGTGAGAGTGATAACGCATTATAGTCTGATTGCCTTGTTCGTTGCGCTGAGCACCTCCCTCGAAGGACCCAAAAATGGGAACAAGAGTGCTCAGGTTTATCCCGAACACCCCAGCACTCATGGCGTGGGGGCAGAAGCCGACGACTAGCCATCTTTCAGATTTGATAAACAGCCGAACAGAAGGTAATATTTTAAATTCAGACAAGCGTTGCATAGCGCATATGAACAAGTTTTCATAATACAGGATTACACGAGCAAGTTTATTCAAATATTACATCTTTCGCACACTCGTCCGCTACAAGACGGGCACCCTTCAGGACACCCTCATAGTACATCTCGGGGTGGCGATGCTCCTTGCCCTGCGATAGCCCCTCCTTCACCAGCTTCACGGTGTCCATATTAGCCCAATGCACCTTCGCACGGGCAAAAGTCCGGCGTGCACCTTCGATGCAGACGGACCGCTTGATGACTTCCAGCCGTGGGCAGGCATCCACAAGCCGCCTCACCAGGCCGAAGTAGCTGTTGGGAAGGGCGTCGCCAGGCCACATCTAGACTATAAAGTCCTTCATGGCCTGTTCGGCCGCCTTGTGCAGCTCGACCAGTTGCTTCAGCTGGTCGCTCAGAGGCATCGGGTGTTCGGTCCCAGTATACTGAGACCAGAACAGCTTCTCTGTTGAGCTTCCCTCCTCGGCCTGGTAAAACTGTGCGGCATCCGACACGCTGCGGGGAAAATCTGCGAATGCTCCTGGAGAGCTCCGGACTCGGGTAAGTAATAAGTAATTTACTTTCACATGCTTGCTTTGCATATTGAATGCCTTACTCGCCGTTATCTTATTCATCGCATCAATCTCCTGGAGGGCCTTTTGGGCCTCAGCCTTGTCATTCTTTGCGCTCTCGAGGGCCGCGGCAAGCTCGGACTCTCGCGTCTTCAAGTCAAGCTCCAACGCCTCGTGCTTCGTCATGAGAGCGTGGAGCTCTTGCTGCACCTCGCCCACCCGTGCCTCCTGCCTTTCCCGCTCGGTGCGCTCCTTGGCCGCTTTGTTTTCGGCCTCGGATAGCGCTTGCTTCAGGGTCGCCACCTCGGTCGTGGCCCCTGGAAAATTTACGATGATCCTGTCATTTTGCAATCGCATTCTTTTTCTATATGTCCATAGACTAGGTACTACTTACCTTTGTTCTCCTCGAGCTGCCTCTTGGCAAGGCCGAGCTCTTTCTTGGACCCTTCGAGGTCCTGCTTCAGTATGGCGACCTCCGCATTCGGTGCGGCAGAGGTCAGTAGCGAAGCCTGCATACGCATATAGACATACTTATATTAGACTCCTGCAGATATTAGTTGATCCTCTATTCAGCTTTTCTTTTTGAACACCAAACAGAGCATCAGGGGCTATTGTCTATGCGGTAATATTTTTCCTATATTTCAAATACTTACCTCAAAGTCTGTTAGAAG
Organism: Triticum urartu; assembly: GCF_003073215.2. Classification (NCBI taxonomy): domain Eukaryota; kingdom Viridiplantae; phylum Streptophyta; class Magnoliopsida; order Poales; family Poaceae; genus Triticum; species Triticum urartu. The sequence continues at coordinate 559,612,723 of NC_053022.1, read as the reverse complement.
GCTGGCACAAGCTTCAGTCAGTCCGCTCTTGGTGGACCGAACCTTCTGGATAACCGCACTCATAATAGTGCGGTGCTCTTCGTCGATGGAAGCGCTACGAAGCGCTCCCAACAGATTGTCCGGTGCCTCTGGATGGATAGAGGTCACCGGCACATGCGTCTTGCCCCTTTTGGTAGGAGGCCGCCTGCCTGAGTCCGGAACCACTGAAGGTACCGGCGCGGTGTTCGGCTGAAGGCCGAACTCGGAGCCCTCGAGAGCCTCCCTCCTGGAGTCCGGAAGGTCGCCTTGAGGCGCCTCCGGGATTGTCTCCCCTCGACCCGGTGCCTCTTGAGACAATACCTCGGCATTGTCCGTAGGGCAAGGGGAGGTGGCGGTCGGAAGTGGATCGCTATCCATATCCGACGAGTCCAAGGAGCCGCCCGACGAAGATACATCGATACGGGCTTGGGGCGGTCTGCATAATCATATTCGGCATTAGGGGAAGTAGTGCGACAAAGGTATGCTATGAGTTACTCTGGTATCCGAATACTTATGACTTCGCCAAGGGCTTGGCCCTGAGCAGCCACTCGTCTTCGACTTTGGCGGCGGTGGTGGAGCAGTCCGGAAGGAGAGTCCTTCCCTTCTTGGACCCTTCGCCCCCCGGGTGGGGCGGCCTTCCTTTTCTTGTCTCCCCCGACTGAAGGGGGAGCATCTTCATCTTCCTCCTCGTCTTCGGGGGAGGAGTGCGTCGCGGAGTTATCGGACTATGAGTCCGATACCACCTGGCGCCGGGAACTCTTTCGGGTTCCCTTGGCCTTCTTGGTCTTCTCCGGCACCTTGTAAGGAGCCGAAGTCAGCATCTCCGTCAGGAGAGCGTCCGCAGTGTCTTCGGGCAGAGGGGAAGGACAGTTAATCCGCCCTGACGTCTCCACCCAGTCCTGTCGAAGACATAGAGCTCAGCCCCCGCACATGGTTAAGCTAGGGGAAATAAATATCCTACCGGATGTATAGAACTCACCGAATGCGCTAGGCGCTTCGCGCTTAGCCCGCGGTCCTCGGTAAGAGAAGGAGGGACCTCGGCGCCCTTGAACAGCACCCTCCAGACGTCCTTGTGCATCGTGTCGAAGAGCTCGCTTAGAGTCTGGTGCCGGGCCGGGTCGAACTCCCATAAGTTAAAATCCCGTTGTTGACACGGGAGGATCCGGCGGAAGAGCATGACCTGGACTATGTTGACAAGCTTGAGCTTCTTGCTTGCCATATTCCGGATACATTTCTGGAGTCCGTCCAACTCCACCGATGAACCCCAGGACAGGCCCTTCTCTTTCCAGGAGGTGAGCCGCGTGGGGATTCCGGATCGAAACTCGGGGGCCACCACCCAGTTGGTGTCGCGCGGCTCGGTGATGTAGAACCACGCCGATTGCCACCCCTTTATGGTCTCCACGAAGGAGCCTTCAAGCCACGTAACATTGGGCATCTTGCCCACCATGGCTCCGCCGCATTCCGCTTGTTGGCCTCCCACCACCTTCGGCTTGATATTGAAGGTCTTTAACCACAGGCCGAAGTGGGGCCGGATGCGGAGGAAAGCCTCACACACGACGATGAACGCTGAAATGTTGAGGATGAAGTTCGGGGCCAGATCATGGAAGTCCAGCCCGTAGTAGAACATGAGACTGCGGACGAATGGATGGAGGGGAAACCCCAGTCCGCGGAGGAAGTGGTGGAGGAAAACTACCCTCTCGCGAGGTTCCAGGGTAGGAACGATCTGCCCCGCAGCGGGCAGCCGATGCGCGATATTCGCGGCTAAGTATCCGTCTCCGTGCAGCTTTTTGATGTGACCCTCCATGACGGAGGAAGCCATCCACTTGCCTCCCTCTCCGGACATGTTTGGAGAAGGTTGGGGAGAAGGATGTGGACTCGGGTGTTAGAGCTCGAGTGCGCAAGAATGGATGAGCAAGGAGGAAGAAGGCGTGGGTAGAAAAAGGTTAAACCTTATCCCCTTATAAGGGCGGTCGAAACTATGCGCCCCCACTAGCCTGGTAAACTCGCTTATCCTCCAAGCGCCGTAATTGATGGCGCAGTTGGGTTACCCACGCCCGTATTGATGAGAATCCCGTAATAAGGGGGGCATGATCTCTGCTTTGACAAGACGTGTCAAGAAACTGCCTCGCGTTATATGCGGGGCTAGTTAAAGAAAAATGGTTCGAATGATCACCGCGCCATGGCATGATGTCATGTTGCCAAGACGTGTCAGCAGATTAGATTTGTGGAAATATTATTCTCTCTACGGTGGTATGTGGAACTTATTTTGCAGGGTCGGACACTATCCATTTATTCGAACTCTTCTGTGGAGGAGGAACCCGCCTTGCAATGCCGAAGACAATACTGCGCGCCGGACTCATCGTCATTGAAGCCTGGTTCAGGGGCTACTGAGGGAGTCCTGGATTAGGGGGTCTCCGGACAGCTGGACTATATCCTTTGGCCAGACTGTTGGACTATGAAGATACAGGATTGAAGACTTCGTCTCGTGTCCGGATGGGACTCTACTTGGCGTGGAAGGCAAGCTAGGCAGTACGGATATGGATATCTCCTCCTTTGTACCCGACCTTGTGTAACCCTAGCCCCCTCCGGTGTCTATATAAACCGGGGGGTTTTAGTCCGTAGCACTGTTCAAGATATCTTCCGATATTCCGATAAATCAGCCAATTTATCGCTTACCAGTGTCTGACCGATAAGATATATCGGAAGATAAATCAACCGATATGACGATAAATCGGCCGGCCGATTTACCACTTATCATAGGTCGACCAATAAGTTCCCGATAAGCGATATCCCCAACATTGGTCTGTAGGACAACATACAATCATACCATAGGCTAGCTTCTAGGGTTTAGCCTCTCCGATCTCGTGGTAGATCAACTCTTGTAATACTCATACCATCAAGAATAAATCAAGCAGGACATAGGGTTTTACCTCCATCAAGAGGGCCCGAACCTGGGTAAAACATCGTGTTCCCTGCCTCATGTTACCATCCGCCTTAGACGCACAGTTCGGGACCCCCTACCCGAGATCCACCGGTTTTGACACCGACAACATGCTTGCCATGATTCCTTCTAGTATGTTGCATTTTCGCACTACTAGCTTGCACTACTTGAACACTATGATTGCCTCGCACATGTTGAACAATTGCTCTTTCTATTGTGTTGAGTGCCACTATATTCACTACACCCCATGCACATTATGCTGGGATTGTCTTGCACTTGCAACATGTGTTTAGACACCTCATTATATTTGGTGTTGTGAATGCTTCATATGCATACCATAGACCATTTGTGGAGCGCCTTATGCATGCTTTCTATGAGTTTGAGGTAGATGCTTATTCTCTTGACACACATATTTGCATCGCTACCTCACATCTACATGCTTGTTTTCATGATGTCCTTGATTTCGTTCAATTTATGTGCTTTCATGCCATGTCACAATCCTTGGTTACACCATATGCTATGCATGATGACGACACTTGTTCGGTGAATCACCACTTGAATGCTTGGTTTTGCACTAATGCTAACCACATTTATTTTTCCAAGTGTTTGTTGTTCGTGCTTCTTTTGAAGGAATCACAAGATGGGGCGACATTGGAGAGTACACATTTGGAACTACAAGACGACGAATGCTTGGTGACCGTCCACTTCTACACGAGCCATCATCTCTTTCCCATGGTGATTTGGATTTTGATCCGAGGTCGGATCTTTCCCAAGGGGGAGGGGATGATGCGGAGCGTCCTACGGACATCACCATGTACACCGTTATAGCAACTTGAGTCCCAAGTGGACCTACTGGAATTAAGGTGAACCCGCTCTTCTTCGGGAATATCATGAATATCCATTGGACTTGCTTGCTACCTCACCAAAGTGCTCTATGTGTCCTTAATTACGAAGACCGACGACCACAAGCTGGTGAGGAACACCCCAAAGGAGTAGGAGAAGCACCACAAGGCCACAAGGAGGAAGAAGGAGTGCAACAAGATCAACTCTGCACCTCCCAGGCGACCCCGTGCCCATGGGCCTCGAAGACCCCGTGCGCACGGACTACACAGGGAGCTGGCGCTGGAGCACCCCGTGCGCACGGGCCCATCAGGATGGACGGATGTGAGCTGCCATTGGGCCTCCTCTTCGTCCCCTCCATCCACCTTCCTATATATTCCGTACCTAGACCATTTGTGAGGGATAGCAAATCATTTAGAACACAAAAGAGGGCTTTGCTCATCTTCCTCCTCTAGGAGATCTAGACCTCCTCTTGGAGATCAAGCCCTCCTCTTGGAGAAGATCCACTTGTGGATATCAAGACCCCATCTAGGGAAGGATCCCCATCATAGGATCATCAAGTCCTCTCTTCTCATAGGATTGGGATGAACTAGTACCATGTATCTTTTCTTTGTTGTTCTTGGATCATTGTGAACTCTTGTGTGTTGTTGGATCTAGCATATGTGTGATTGGATCTAGTCAATTTGAGTGTTTCCTCTCTCTTGTGTTCATCTTGTTTTTGGGGATTCCCCTCCAATTCGTGAAAGATCCCCACTTAGGGTTCCACCCTACAACAGGTTTGATATCCTGAAATTTCAGATATTCTTTATTTTTTTGGTATTTTCTACGTTTAATATTCGTATAGGGGTGTGGAGCACCCAGGAGCTCCTGTGTATTTTGCGATCTAAACGCTTTTATATTAGTTTACGGAGGGAGTACCTAACAGCTAACGTAGATAGGTCTAAACGACACGAGCAACTCGATGATAATAACCACGATAATCATTGTTTTCGGAGGAGGACGAGGAGGAAATCTCCACTTAGACCATACGCTTGACAATCTTGAAATCTCAACTTAGATCATGATCAGCCGGCCGACGAGGACCATAAAGGTTCAAGATGTACTACTGAAATATGAACTTTTAATTTGAGGTCAACAGACTCCGAGTACAATATGGTTGACTGTCCAGCCTAGCCCAACCAATCAACCAACAATACGGTTTGCTCCGAAGTCCGAACAATAATCACGAAACCTTTTTTTTTTTTGGAGTATCAAATCGCACGGAACTTGGACGCCAAGTTCCCGATCACGATACGAACCGGCGCGCACGAACCCGTGGCCGCCAAGGAAGGGAAGCCCGACGCCGGGGCGTGTCGTGTGTATAAATAGGCCACCGGCACCTGCGGTCTCTCTCGACGCACAGACAGAACCCACGAAGCAAACGAGCGAAGATGCGGCGCGAGGGACGGCAGCGAGGGTGGGTGCGCGTGTACGACCGCTCCCTGGTCGACCCGGAGGGCAAGCGGCGAGCCGTGCACGCCGTCGACGGCCCGCGGGTGGGCAAACGGCGGCTTCATCAGGGCGCCCCGGAAGCCGACGAACCAGTCCAAGTCCGGCGGCCTCCGCGCGCTCGGCAGGGACGCCCTCGCGCAAGAGGAGGAGGAGCCGGAGCCGCAACTCCATCCGCCGCTGGGCGCCGGGTACTCCGGGTACTACTGCACGACGACGTGCCAGTCGCCGTTCAAGTTCGAGGCCGTGCCGTATCAATGGGAGTACGATGCCTTCGCGCCCGAGGAGGTGCAGGCTCCTCGTCCGCCGCCGCCGCCGGCGCGGTTCGGGGGAAGAGCGGCGTGAAGGGGAGCAGCAAGTTCAGGCACAGCGAGATCAAGATGTACTACCTCGACGCGGCCGAGGATGTCGACGGGCGCCCTCGATTATCTCTATGACTTCGATTCATGAAGCGCACGGATGGTCTTCTTTTTTTTTTTGAAATTTTCTTCCCCTTTGTTTTGCCCAAGATCAGCAGAAGGAGGTGTAAACTGGATCCCGATGGATGTGTATCCAGTGCAGGCGCTTGCTCCAATGAAGATCATGTTGTTATTGTACTCCCGAGTCCACGAATCTTTAAACGTGTTGATCTCCAATTAAAAGTTCAAATTTTTGTAGTGACAGCCTGAAGCATTATTTTAATTTCGATCCTGTTAAAGTCCTTTTCATTTTTTCCGCATTCTTTTTGTGAGGAAAATGTTAGTTTCTTGGAAAAATTTAGAACAATTGGCATGAGTGAATAGTCCACCGTCAAATTATTTGTGGGGTATGATTTAACTTCTGTAATTAGAGGTACTGGACTTTGTTGCTTTACTGACGCAGCATGCCCGTTTGGGCCGGCACATGTCCGGACGTTCTTTTTTTAAATTTCGTTTTTATATTTAATTCTTCTTTCCGTTTTCGTTTTTCTACATAAATAATTTGGAAATAAAAAAGGTTTGAAAATAAAAAATGAAATGTTTAATAAATCAAAAAATGTTTGCTTATTCAAAAAATGTTCAAAATTTCGAAAACAAATATATGGGAAATAAAAAATGTCATGATTTTTTAAAAATTTCATGTATTAATTTTTGTTAATGAAATTGAACAAAATTTGGCCAATTAAAAAAATCATGAGTGAAAAAATATCCTAAAAATTCAAAAACTGTTCATGACTTACAAAATAGTTTATACATTCATAAAATGTTCACTGCTTCAAAAAATGACCATGCATTTTAAAAATGTTCGTTAAATCAGAAAAATGTCCCCACTGACATTGCGGATTGGATCGAGCATAGATTTTGTTGTCTTGAATACAGTTAAGCAACATCTGGTGCTCAACAATGCATGAAGTCTCAAGCAGATAAGAAGAGAAACGAGTACAACTTCGTTGTTGGAGATCAAGTTTTTCTAAAACTTCAGCCGTATGTGCAGTCGTCAGTTGTCAGTAGAGCCAATCATAAATTATCCCTCAAGTACTATGGCCCCTATCTGATCAAAGAAAAGATTGGCAACCTGGCTTACCGATAGCTCAAACAATGTGTTTTTCCTCCAAGCCAGGTTCAAAAAACTCTTCCTGCTTCCTGGTACTGGAAGTCTCATGCATGTTATTTAACTGTATGGTACACCTGTCTTCCTGGTCACCGAGTAATCCTGAACAACATGCATGAGACTTCCAGTACCAGGAAGCAACGGCGGAGCTATGTTGGGGCCGAGGGGGGCCGTGGCCCCCCCTCCCCCCAGCTTTGGAGAAAACTGTGAAGAATTTTTTTGAAGGGCCAGGATGAGGTGAAAATTAGCCTTTTGACCCCCCAGCTCTTTGTCATTTACGTTTCGCCCCCCCCCCAATGGTTTTGGTCTAGCTCCGCCACTGGCAGGAAGACAAGTTCAAAATATGACACTGTATGCTGCTGACGCACTCGGTGATAGATAACACTACCCAGTAGAGCACATCAAAAGACAGGTGTACGTTCCAGTTGCATGCCAGAGATGAGGTAGAAACTACTCCAGGATTCGATTTCATTGCCATACTGTGATAAACATGAAATGTTAGTGTCGTCGAGTTGACACGGCAGATGTCCTAGAGCAAGGACTTAGTCGTAGGGCCATCGCACTAGGAAGCTTAAAGGGGTTAATCAGGACAAAGGACACGAGAGAGTTTTATACTAGTTCGGCCCCTTACGATGAAGGTAAAAGCCTACGTCTAGTTGGGATTGGTATTGCTGAGGTTTCGACTTCCAAGAGGCTCAACTCGCCGGCTTGGTTATCGACTTGGTTGTTTCTTGCCCTAAACCGCCACCGGGTCGTCCCCTTATATACATGGGTTGACGCCAGGTGGCTTACAGAGTCCCGGCCGGCTCATAATCGTGTCCGGCTCGGTGACTTTCTTTACATGCCTTTCTGTACAAGTATTTCCTTACATATGGCGGTTTACTTACAATAGCGGGCCTTAAGCCGGCCCCAGGCCTTTGGGCCTTCTATAAAACTTAATAAACTACAAACTTGGATGTTTACTGAGCTTCTTGTGTACCCCGCCATTGAAGCCGACCCGACCCCTCCTGGGTGGGTCTCAACTGATAGTAATATCCCCAACATTAGGCCCCAGGTTGACTTTGAACTTTGTTCTTTGTCAAACTTCCATTCTTAGCCAAAAAAATCTATCTTCTTATCTTTACTGAAATTTCCTTGTAACCTGCCATGACGTCATCTCCGGATTTTTTGGAAACCTACTACTACGTCATCTTTTAACGGATCTTTATCTTTAATGCCTTTCCGAACATCGAGGCGCCTGGGTAGCTGGATAACCATGTTTTGGTCTCCTTGTTTCTCGCGCCCACTTATCAGTCTTTTCCTTATAAATAGGCACGACCTAGGTCTTTTCCATTCTCCCCCTTCAGTCGTCTTCTTCCTCTCGCTGCTTCTCTGCCGCTCGAGCTCTGCCACCGCCGCCGCAGATCTTGTCTTCATCGACTCAGGCCGCCGAATCAATCTGATTCGACCCAAAGAAAAACGCAACGAACCCCCGCTGCAACTCTGCATCTGTAAGTCTCTTTCTTCCTCGACATCAGATCCGCATTAGGACCTTCGAGTTCCTTGGTGTTCTTCACTGTTCGTCATGAACTCTTCATAGATTTCATCACTATCGCCATTTCTTGATATTTGAATAGTATAAAACCGATGCGGCAGCTATTTCACACCTGCTTCAAATGCAAACAAATTCCTTTCCCTGTTCAGAGGCTTTGTTTAGAACTGACGAACTCGTCTGTGCCAGTTTTAGGTCTAGATTTATTTTCCTTTTTTGAACCATCTTGATCCAAAATAATAACAACAACTTGTGAAACTTGTTTATCACAGCACTTAGCCAATTCTGACTCAGGCAAACTTTGAATGTCTTTAGTCATGGCGGCTTATCACGCCGGCTCATTTTCCTTTATATGTCATTAGCCCTTACTTAAGCTGCCATTATTCATCTGTACTATCATTTTTTAACCTGTAATCAACCAATAACCTGAACCGGCAAATTACTTTCTTTTCAGCTTGTCCCTTTTTTTCATCATGCCGTCAAAAGCGCCAACAGTCTGCAACTGGGTCCCTTCTACAGTTACTGATGACACCTTGAAAGAATTTGTCACCATTGGATTTTTACCAGAGAAAAACGTTATGTCTTATCGTGCCCCTGACCCGGACGAAGAACGACCTCCGCCCAAAGATGGTGAAGTCATTGTTTTCACTGACCATATGAACCGTGGCTTCTCACCGCCCGGTTCAAAATTCTTCAGGGAGGTCCTTCACTTTTTAAAACTTCATCCTCAGGACATTGGGCCTAATTCCATCTCCAATATTTGCAATTTCCAAGTGCTCTGTGAGGCTTATCTTCAGCAAGAGCCGACTGTAGAACTGTTTAGAGAATATTTTTATCTGAACCGGCAGAATGAGTGCACCAACGGACTTAGCTTAGAGCTTGGAGGCATCTCAATTCAGCGCCGGCAGAGTGTTGTCTTCCCTCTCATAGTTTTACCAAGTCACCCAAAGGACTGGAACCAAACTTGGTTTTACTGTCAGGATATCTCACCTGCCAACGAGAAACCACTGTCGGGTTACCGCCCCGATTGTCTTGACTCTAAGTTCGTACTGCCAGATAAACTTACCGCTACTGAACGCAAGAAACTGCTTCCCTCTATCAGAAGAATCAACGGTTTGTTGGGGAACGGTTTAACCGGAGTCGATATAACCCGCTGTTGGATCTCATGGCGGATTATTCCCTTAAGCCGTCGTTCAAAACTGATGTGTGAATATGGTGGAGACCCGGATGACTCTCTTCGTCACAGCCCGGTTGAACTCACCGAAGAAGATATTGTTTCAATGTCAAATCTGTTGGTGAATGGAAAATATGAAGACTGCAGCATTGTTGGGTTGAATCCCTTCTGCAAGCTCAACCCGGTTCCAGAAGTAAGTATACTCTGATCTTTTTTCCTTTGTGTTTTGCCCGGCTATTAATATTTAATACTGATCTTTTTTCTTGTCTTTGCAGGCCAATTCTGACTTCTGGAAGGTGAAATATGACCACGAAGCTGCCAAGAAGGCGAAAGCCGCCGCTATGAACACCAAGAAGACGACCCGGAAATCCAAGAAAAAGAAGAAAACTACTGCTGAAGATCTAATGAAGCTTGATGACACGTCTGACTCGGAGGTAGCCCTTGATTCTCTTGGCCATTTTTTTATTAATCTTATTGACACTGATCCTTACCAGGATGACACTAGGGCCAGTCAGGCCAGGGAAGCAGAGGTAATTATCATTTCCTCCGACTCAGAGCCCTTACCAAGACACAAAGTTCGACGAGTGATTCGTAAAGTAAGGTTTTCTAACCCCTTAGCTCACTTGGATCCCAACTTTCATTTGAAAAAGCAGCAACATGAAAGCCGCCGTGAAGTTGAGATTGAAGATGAACCGGCTGTCATCCTTCAACAGACCCCTCAGAAACGCCCGAATGAGGTTTATTTATTACTGTCCTTAACTTGTTTTAATGAATCCTGCTCCTTGTATTTCTTTTAACTCCTTTCTTTTACCTTTTCAGGAGGTGTCTCGTTCCTCAGACGATTCATCGCAAACACAATTTCCGGCTTCTAAGACTGCTCCTGGGTAATCAGAAATCCTCTTTTCTTCCGGCTTGATCAATTGTATCTTGATGCTGACTGCCCTGCAATATTTTTTCCTTAGCGGCCAGGCTAAATCTAAGAAGGCGAAGGCAGCAAAACCGGCAGAAGACCCGCCAGTGCTAGCATCTGACCCGGCTAGGCTGCCCTCTCCATTAACTAACACCCCAGAAGACCCGCCAATTGCCAATGAAGCAAATCCTCCGGAGTCGTCTCTTGATGACGCCACTATCAATCCTTCTACAACCGGACCGTCAAGCTCAACCGACCCGCCATCTCCACATGCTCCAGATGTTCAATTACTAGGAGCCGCTTTGTTGAGCCGGGGAATCCAACGGTGTTGGCTCGGTGCACAGCAAAGCAAGAAGCATTGGAGCGGTAGAAGGTTCGTTTTGATGTCGCCAACTATGACCGTCTCAATGCCAGTGATATCTTATCCGGCTATCTCAGTCATGTACACTCCAGTCGTGAGTCTGATATTGAGATGGTCAAGCAGCTTCAGCTGAAGTATGAGGTATGTGATTTCCGGTTTACTAATATTCCTTCAGCCCCCAAGTCTTCAGATTATAAGAGAAACGAAATAACTTGTAGACTTAGAATATAAGCCGAAACTTTTATCTCTGAATCTTTGCCTTGTACTGATAGAACAAAACTTCACCCATAGTCCCCAAGGACCGGTTCATTTTGATCATTAATGAATCGGTACTTTAGAATTTAAAACTGTCTTTAAGGTACTTTAACACTCCGGTTTAACCTTTAAAAACTTGCTGAACTGCGCACATTAGCCCCTAAGTGCCAAGTGCTGTTACTTTGTAAAGGACTTGGGACTTCAAATATATTGGTAGAGTCGCAAAAATTTGATTTGGTATACATTAGCCCCCAAGTGCCAAGTGGTTTATTCGTAAAGTACTTGGGACTTTGAATTTTGAATTTGGATACTGGAATTTAAAACCAAATCTTGACTTATCTGAATGTTTCACAGAATGCCTTGTCTGAACTGAACTCCCAACTGACTGACGTAAAGACCCGGCTAGCAAGTCAGGAGTCAGAAATTAAATCTTCCACCTCCAAATTGCAAATGAGCCTTTCTGAAACGGAGACTTTGAAGACCAGCTTTGCTGCCAAAGAGAAAACTTGGGAGAATGAGAAAACACTCCTGACCCACCGAGCTGAGACAGCCGAAATAGCTCTGAAAGAAATTTCAATAGAGCTGAACAATTTGAAGGGCCGGGTGTCTCAGATGGTTGCTGCTATCTTTGGTAAGTTGTCTGAATTGATCTTAAATATAATTTTTGTCAAACCGGAATATGATCCGCCAACCGACTCTGTTAAAAATATATACAGGTCCACGAAGCAAAAATCTGAGCCAAGACCCATTGATTAAACTGAAGCCCATTGTGCACCTGTATATATTTTTAGCAGAGTCACTTGGCGGATCAAGGACCCAACCGGCTTAGCGATGTCCTGAAGAAGCTGTCCATCCTTCCTACTAGATTCCAAGAGGTAAAATGCTCCTGTGCGCGAGCCGGAGCTTTGACTGCCCTAAGCCGCGCCAAGGCTTGGGTACCAGACCTAGACCCGACGGACGTAGCAAGGGGCTATCCTACCGTGAAGGAAGACGGGTCTCCTTTTAGTCAGGATGATTTCATAGCCTGTGTCCGTGAAGTCCGGTCTCAGGCAACTAGTCTTGGAGAGGACACCAATGTGGACAAGTACCAGCCGGGTTTTGATAGTGAAAATAAGAAGATGGCCACTCCTTCATACAAAATAGCCGATCTGATCCCACCTGTAAGAGAAGATACATTTGCCCCGGAAATTGACCCGGTCGGCCTGATTGACGATGAAGCTGAATTTGTCGCCATGAACGGCTTTGATTGGTCAAAATCCAACTTCCAGCAGACTCAAGATGCTGAACCGGCGAGGGAAGGACAGTGATCATCTTCATGGGCTTATAAAGCCTTGTAATAGCTTAGCTGTTTGAAACACCGCATGTTTGCTTATGCCATCGTGCATAAAACACTTCTACATGAATCTATGCTTCCAGATGCCAATGTTTAATGCTTTCTTATGCATCGTTTAATGCTTGTTTCTGCAATGTTTGAACTTCTGTTCCTGTGAAAATAAGGAAAAAACCTGGCAAGGCGGTTTAGAACCAACTGGGCTTAAACACCTAATTTACAGCCCATATATCCACCTCAAATAAAAACAGAGACAAATATAAATAAAGGATAAGGTTTAATACTAACTCTTGAGTTAATGCAGCCGGTAAGCGCGTATAAGTAAGAACCATACCTTATCCTTGTTTGATCCTTAGATCACCGGTTTAAATAACCCGGGTGATGAATTTGATAGTTCAATATGTATAAAAGTTAATACTTCATGAATATTCAATAATCATCATATCTTAGTAGCTCATACCTTTGGATCATTAGACCACCGGCTTGAATAACCCAGGCGGCTGTGTTGTCCAATAATTGAGCCGGCGAAGAAAGCCATACTATCTTATTTGTAATTTTGAAACAACAAAAATTCAAAGGCAAGCAACACATAATTTTAACCCTGTAAAAGTTTGGGGGTTTCTGATTCGAATACGATCAGTAAACCGGATCAAAGGGGTTAAGCTAAGGTTCGAATACGACCATATAGCCCCCAGTGGCTTTGGCGTTGCGCCAATCAAGAGGGTACCGACAACTATGTTCTCTTTGGTTTGAATACGACCTATGTTTGAACAGGAAGCCCCCAAATGACCTTGAGAGGTTTTTAACAACCCTTATTCGAATACGATCCAAGTCGGCTCAAAAGGGGTTAAGCTATGATTCAGATACGATCAAGAAGCCCCCAAGTGAGTTTGGCCTTGAGCCGATCAAGAGGGTTACGATAGCTATGTTCTCTTTGGTTCGAATACGACCTATGTTTGAACAGGAAGCCCCCAAGTGACCTTGAGATTTGCAGCTAGATTCGAATACGATCATAAGCCGGGCTAGAAAGGTTAAAGTTGATTCAAATATGATCAGCTCCTTAATAGTCATTCGTGAATAAAAAATAATAAAGATGCATAATCTTTGAAAAGAAAAGAGACCGATGGTCTTACTTTATTGCTTATCATAGTATATACAACGTGAATGTATGTACATGTTGAGAGCCGGTGGCTCAGGTGTAATATGGCCGAAATTGAGCAATGTTCCACGGCTGACGGGTCTCCTCTTCCGACTTACGTGAGTCTGCATGCTCTCAAACGTCAATGAGGTAGTAGGACCCATTGTTTAAATTTTTACTGACCACAAAGGGTCCTTTCCAAGGTGGGGATAACTTGTGTGCATCTGAAAGATCTTGGACGAGCTGGAGCACCAAGTCGCCTTCCTGAAAAGTCCTAGACTTGACCCAGCGGCTGTGATAATGATGCAGGTCCTGTTGATAAATTGCTGACCGTGCTGCTGCTAAGTTTCTTTCTTCATCCAACAAGTCAAGCGCATCTTGTCTGGCTTTTTCATTGTTAGCTTCAACATAAGCTGCCACTCGGGGCGAGTCATGACGGATGTCACTGGGTAATACTGCTTCTGCTCCATAAACCATGAAGAAGGGTGTGTAACCCGTAGACCTGTTGGGTGTAGTATTGATACTCCATAACACTGAAGGCAATTCCTCTACCCAACAACCCGGCGTTCGCTGTAAAGGAACCATAAGCCGGGGTTTTACCCCTTTCAGAATTTCCTGATTGGCTCTCTCCGCTTGACCATTGGATTGAGGATGAGCTACGGAAGAAACATCAAGCCGGATGTGCTCTCGCCGACAAAATTCTTCCATAGCCCCTTGGGATAGATTTGTGCCATTGTCTGTAATAATACTGTGTGGAAAACCGAAACAGAAGATTACTTTTTTCATGAACTGAACCGCCGTGGTTGCAGCACACTTACTCACAGGCTCCGCCTCAACCCATTTGGTGAACTTATCCACAGCCACCAAGAGATGCGTCTTTTTATCCTTAGACCTTTTGAAAGGTCCCACCATGTCGAGCCCCCAGACTGCAAACGGCCAAGTGATTGGAATCATCCGGAGTTCTTGAGCCGGCACATGCGCTCGTCGTGCGAATTTCTGACATCCATCATATCTACTAACCAGATCTTCTGCATCAGCGTGAGCCGTCAACCAGTAAAAACCGTCACGAAACGCCTTGGCCACTAAAGATTTTGACCCGGCATGATGACCACAATCGCCTTCATGGATCTCACGAAGGATTTCTTGACCTTCTTCGGGGGAAACACACCGTTGAAACGCTCCAAAAACACTGCGATGAAATAACTCTCCATCCGAAATCGTCATGGACTTAGACTGTCGGGTTATCTGTCGAGCCAGGGTCTCATCCGCTGGCAATTCTCCCCGGGTCATGTAAGCCAAGAATAGCACCGTCCAATCTGGGATGACATGAAGAGCCGCCACCAACTGTGCCTCCGGGTCAGGAACAGCTAAATCTTCTTCCGTGGGCAACTTGACAGAGGGGTTATGCAAAACATCTAAAAAGGTGTTGGGTGGTACCGGCTTACGTTGAGACCCCAGCCGGCTCAAAGCATCAGCTGCTTCATTTTTTCGACGCTCAATGTGTTCCACCTGATAACCTTTAAAATATCCTGCAACAGCATCGACCTCTCGGCGATAAGCCGCCATGAGAGGGTCTTTGGAATCCCACTTGCCAGACACCTGCTGGGCCACTAAATCTGAATCACCAAGACATCTGACCCGGCTCAAGCTCATCTCCTTTTCCACTCGAAGACCATGGAGCAATGCTTCATACTCTGCTGCGTTGTTAGTGCACGGAAACATCAATCGTAACACATAACAAAATTTATCACCTCGTGGGGAAGTTAATACAACTCCAGCCCCCGAGCCTTCCAATTGCCCAGACCCATCAAAATGAATAGTCCAATATGTGTTGTCCGGCTTTTCTTCTGGCATCTGCATCTCTGTCCAGTCATTGATGAAGTCAATCACGGCTTGAGACTTAATCGCAGTGCGTGGAACATACTTCAGCATATGAGATCCAAGCTCAATTGCCCACTTGGCAACTCGCCCTGTAGCTTCTCTGTTTTGAATAATGTCTCCCAAAGGAGCAGAGCTAACCACAGTGATTGGGTGTCCCTGAAAGTAATGCTTAAGCTTCCGACTTGCCATGAACACCCCATAAACAAGCTTCTACCAATGTGGATATCGTTGCTTAGACTCAATTAGCACTTCACTGACATAATAAACCGGTCGCTGAACCGGATGCTCTTTGCCAGCCTCCTTGCGCTCTACCACCATAGCCACACTAACAGCCCGTGAGTTGGCAGCTATGTATAACAATAGCGGCTCTTTCTCAATTGGAGCAGCTAGGACCGGCGGCTCAGCCAGTTGTGCCTTCAGATCCTCAAAAGCGGCGTTCGCAGTATCTCTCCAAACAAACACATCCGTTTTCTTCATCAACTGATACAGAGGCATAGCCTTTTCCCCTAACCGGCTTATGAACCGGCTCAAAGCAACCACACGACCCGCCAGTCGTTGAACATCATTGACGCAGGTTGGTTTGGCCAGAGATGTAATTGCCTTGATCTTCTTCGGGTTTAGCTTCAATACCTCGGTTAGACACCAGAAAACCCAAGAGCTTGCCGGCTGGAACTCCAAAAACACACTTGGCCGGGTTAAGCATCATCTTGTAAAACCGAAGATTATCAAAAGTCTCTTTCAGGTCTGTGACCAAAGTTTCCTCTTCCCTGGACTTCACCACTATATCATCCACATAGGCATGAACATTGCGCCCAATTTGATCATGAAGACAATTCTGCACACACCGTTGGTAAGTCGCCTGAGCACTCTTGAGCCCAAAAGGCATAGACACATAGCAGAAATCCCCAAAAGGAGTTATAAACACTGTCTTCTCTTGATCCTTGACTGCCATCTTAATCTGATGATACCCGGAGTAAGTATCTAAGAAACTCAACCGTGCGCAACCCGTCGTAGCATCAATGATTTGATCAATACGGGGAAGGGCGAAAGGATCAGCCGGACAGGCCTTATTTAAATCTGTGTAATCCACACACATACGCCAAGTGCCATTCTTTTTGAGCACGAGCACCGGGTTAGCTAACCATTCTGGGTGAAAGACCTCCACAATGAACCCGGCCGCCAAGAGCCGGGCCACCTCTTCTCCAATGGCCTTGCGCCTTTCTTCATTGAACCGCCGAAGAAACTGTCTGACAGGTTTGAACTTTGAATCGATATTAAGAGTGTGCTCAGCGAGTTCCCTCGGGACACCCGGCATGTCTGAAGGTTTTCATGCAAAGATGTCCCGGTTCTCACGGATGAACTCGATGAGCGCGCTTTCCTATTTCGGATCCAAGTTTGCGCTGATGATGAACTGTTTGGATGAATCGCCAGGCACCAAGTCAACCATCTTAGTGTCATCAACTGATTTGAACTTTAACTCCGACTCATGCTCTGCTGTTGGTTTCTTTAACGACGTCATGTACGCCGGGTCAACATGATCCTTGTAGAATTTCAACTCCTCTGTTGCACAAACAGATTCAGCATAGGCAACATCCCCCTCTTCACATTCCAAGGCTATCTTCCAGCTCCCATGGACTGTAATGGTGCCCTTGTGACTCGGCATCTTGAGCTGCAAATATACATAACACGGCCGAGCCATGAACTTGGCATAAGCCGGCCGCCCAAATAGAGCATGATATGGGCTTTTAATTTTAACCACTTCAAAGGTTAATTTTTCTGCTCTGGAGTCATACTCATCCCCAAAGGCTACTTCCAGCTCGATCTTACCAACTGGGTATGCCGACTTACCAGGTACCACACCATGAAAAACAGTGTTGGATTGTTTAAGATTTTTGTCCGTCAATCCCATCCGGCGGAATGTCTCATAGTAAAGGATGTTGATGATGCTGTCTTCATCCATGAGTACCTTAGTAAACTTGTACCCATCAACCTGAGGTGCCACGACCAAAGCCAAATGACCCGGATTATCAACCCGGAGCGGGTGATCCTCTCTGCTCCACACAATAGGCTGCTCTGACCAGCGTAGATAACGTGGAATTGTCGGTTCAACGGCATTGGCGGCCCTCTTGTGGAGTTTCTGGTCTCTCTTACATAAACTGGTAGTAAAGACATGACACTGTCCACTACTCAACTGCTTCGGGTTGCTGTGATAGCCGGGTTGTTGTCGCTGTTGATTCCCTTGGCCGTGTTGCTGATTATATCCTCCCTCGTGACCAGGATGACCCTAACCATGAAAACCTCCTCTGCTTGAACTGGCGCCCGGGCCCTGAAGGCCGCCTCCACCTGAGCCGCCACCCGGGCCGTGACCCCCGTCAAATGCGTTTGAATTTTTAAACGCCTTCATGATCATGCAATCCTTCCATAAGTGGGTGGCTGGCTTCTCCCGGGTGCCGTGTCTTGGACAAGGTTCATTCAACAATTGCTCAAGGGTGGGGCCTGACCCGCCCAATCGAGGGGGTTGTCTGCCCTTGCGCCGCTGATTACCACCCTGCGCATTAGTATTAGCAACAAACTCATCAGCCTTACGCTTATTACCTCCTTGATTTGCCGGGTTATGCTAGTGGCCCTTGCCATTGCCGTTCTTCTTTCCCTTCGTTGCCTTTTCTTCATCAGATGCCGGGTCTTTGGTGGTATCAGAATCGGCATACTTGACAAGAGCCGCCATCAACGTTCCCATGTCATTACAGTCACGTTTAAGCCGCCCCAACTTCTGCTTCAGAGGTTTAAAACGGCAATTTTTCTCCAACATCAAAACTGCTGAGCCGGCGTCCATTTTATCAGATGAATGTATTATCTCCTTGACCCGGCGCACCCAATGAGTTGTAGACTCTCCATCCTCTTGCTTGCAATTGGTCAGGTCCACAATCGACATTGGCTGCTTACACGTGTCTTTAAAGTTCTGGATGAACCATGCCTTCAACTCTGCCCATGAGCCGATGGAATTGGGTGGTAATCCTTTCAACCAGGTCCGAGCCGTTCCATCCAACATCATGGTAAAGTACTTGGCCATTGCAGCATCACTAACCTCTAACAGCCCCATAGCCATCTGATAACTCTCAATCCAAGCCCCCGCCTGTAAGTTAGCCGTGTAGTGGTACCTTACGAGGTCCCTTGAAATCCTTGGGCAACCGCTCATTGCCTATGGCTGGTACCAGGCAAGGTACGCCTCCGGTTCTTGTAGCCACTCCTGCCTCAACCGAGGTTGCTGGATAAGCCGGAAAGGTTTGGTGAGCCGCCTGCTCTGCTGCTATCTGAGCCGCCCGTTCCGCCTCTTGACGAATCCTCTCCTGATCCGCCAAGTTAAGGGATCCAGCCCGCACCGGCTCATGCCTATATGGTCGGTTGTGGCGTTGAGAATTACTTGACATCTCTGCAGATTCCATGTGCCTACTATAACTCGGGCTCCGGCTTGGGCGAGGAATTGAATGAATCCTGTCTCGACTGTAGGAGTATGCATCTTGCTGGGCCAAAGTTGTCTGAAGTAGTTCTCTTACCCTCCGGGTTTCAATTGCTGCTGGCGAGTCGCCTTTCATTGGGAGAGCTGCCAAACGAGCCGACGCCGCAATGAGGTTCTCCATGGGGTTGGAGAAGTGACCCGGGGGTTTTGATATATAACGAGGAGGAGCTGTATTCATGCACGGCGGCTCCATGGTGCGTGGCTGAACTGGTGCACCGGGCATCGTGACCCGGTTTGCCTCCGGCGGGTTGCTCCCTCCGGCTCCGGGTGTATGGAACAGATTCCTCGGATCCAGCGTTAGAGGCAGACGCGACTGAGTTTTCTGACGCCTCCCTCCTCATGACCTCATTTGATGCATTAAGATCCACCGAGAGCCAGAAGGTTTCTGCTTGAAACTGCTGAGCACGGGCATCCAAAGCTGCTCGTTCTGCTGCCATCCGGGTTTCCTCCGCGGCTAGATTTTCCTTAGCTTGCACCATCTCCTTCCGCACGCGCGCCACTTTCGCGTCATGCTGGGCTTTATCCGCCGGCTCTACCGCGGCGGTTAACAGAGTCGTCAGTTTATCCATGAGGTCCATGAGAACCTGAGCTGGGGGCGCGCGGGGTCTCCTGACCCAGCAGCTGCCGACCCGGTGGCCGCCGCTGTCGCTGCGGTGGAGTTCTGCCCGGGCTGTATCCTTGCCATAAAGACTCCGGCCCAATTCGGCGGCTCAAGGGGGTCCGGAATACTACTGCCATCGGAACAGCCCCCGAGCATGCCGTCTTGTAGTTGGTACAATGAGTTCGTCTCACCTGTTGATGATGCAGTATCAGAGCAGATGGCCGTCTCCCCGCCTTCCATCGATCCTTCGGAGTATTCACCGCCATGGATGCAGCCTACGAAGGCATGCTTCACGACAGATTGAACACGGGCGGACCCGGTGCGCTGAGCCGTTTCGATGAGGTCGGTGTGGACATCCGGCTCAGGGCCTGACTCGCCGATCCGGCCGATGAAGACGTGAATTCCGCCGAAGGGGACCCGGTACCCGTACTCGATTGAGCCGGCCTCGGGGCCCCAGCCTTCGTCGTCGATGTAGATCTTGCCACGACGACTCTTGGTCATCCGGCACACAGCGTATCCCTTGAGCCCTTCGAAGTTGCCCTTCAAGAACTCAAATCCACCGTGCGCTGGCCCCACAGTGGGCGCCAACTGTCGTTGAGTTGACACGGCAGATGTCCTAGAGCAAGGACTTAGTCGTAGGGCCATCGCACTAGGAAGCTTAAAGGGGTTAATCGGGACAAAGGACACGATAGAGTTTTATACTAGTTCGGCCCCTTACGATGAAGGTAAAAGCCTACGTCTAGTTGGGATTGGTATTGCTGAGGTTCCGACTTCCAAGAGACTCAACTCGCCGGCTTGGTTATCGACTTGGTTGTTTCTTGCCCTAAACCGCCACCGGGTCGTCCCCTTATATACACGGGTTGACGCCAGGTGGCTTACAGAGTCCCGGCCGGCTCATAATTGTGTCCGGCTCGGTGACTTTCTTTACATGCCTTCCTGTACAAGTATTTCCTTACATATGGCGGTTTACTTACAATAGCGGGCCTTAAGCCGGCCCCAGGCCTTTGGGCCTTCTATAAAACTTAATAAACTACAAACTTGAATGTTTACTGAGCTTCTTGTGTAACCCGCCATTAAAGCTGACCCGGCCTCTCCTGGGCAGGTCTCAACCGATAGTAATATCCCCAACAGTTAGGCTGCAAGAGATCGATATATGCACAAGGTCCTGACCTGGTGACTTCTTACGGAGCAAACTTCCATCTTATTTTGCATTTCAGTGTAGACATTCCACTGCTGCAGACACCTGAATTTCTGCTCTACATCTCTGTTGTTTTTGACATCAACTTCAGTTGATGCCCAGTGGCACTTGCCCAGATTTCTAGCAGGTTAAATATTATCTTATAAACCACAAGCAAACTTCCATCTGAATTTATGCACAAGGCAGGACGAAGCTGCATGAAAGCACATGAATAATTCTGCACAAGTTCAGAGGTTACAAGGTGCATTCTGCCGGCCTTCCAGGCAGACCATTCAGGATACTCTGTTAACTGTACAAGCGAACACAACTCTTTTTCAAACAGTTTACCTAAATGGCAGACAAAGAGCTTATATTAACACACTGTATCTTGGGAGTGCTGTGCTGAAGAAAATTTTAGTGTGATCATGCTGATTGTTAAAATACGACTCTTATCTGCTACTCATGCGCTCGGCGATACATCAAAAGACAGGGCTTTGCAAGCACATAAGATGAAAAAATTAACAATGCGGACTAAAAATTCTAGGTAGACACCTTTAACAGTATGAACAACAAAGCCATTTTTCAAAACAGGAGCCCGGCATGGCTAACAAGATGTTATACGACACATCGTATTTTGACAATTGATAGTCCTTGCATACGTGTCAACATGTCACAAGGTATGATCTGTCATGCATCCAAATTTCAATAGTGGTACATTTGCAGCCATGGCTATCTTTCATTCATGCGAAATATAGTTTTACAAATATGTCTATTTGTGATTATTTGTTGGAGGACTGTACTGAAGACAGTGTTAGTGTTATCGTGCAGGTCGTTCAAAATGTGATATTGTTATTCTAATGATGTGCTCGGTGATATGTAAGGCTAGCCAGCTGTGCACATAAAAAGGCAGAGGGCCTTGCAATCAGATAAGATGAAAAACTAACAATACAGATTAAAGATTCCAAGTAGACACTTTTAACAGTATGAACAACAAAGCCATTTTTCACAAGAGGGAACTCTTGACAGCTCACACTTAGCCCTTGAAAACAGATCGACACATCACAAGGTATGATCAATCACGCACCCAAAATTTTCAAATCAAGAGGTACATTTGCAGCCATGACTATCTTTCATTCATGTCATATATAGTTTTACATATATGTCTATTGTGAATGTTCGGCGCAGAACTGTACTGAAGACAGTTTTAGTGTTATCATGCAGGTTGTTCACAATATAATACTGTAAGCTACTCACGTGCTCGGTGATAAACACTAGCCAACAACCCAGCAGAGCACATCAAAAGACATCAGATAGGATGATAAAACTAACAATATAGATTAAGATTTCTATCAGCTAAATCTTTAAATAGCTCAGTTTACCACCGTTCCCGTTGTCTGCCGTCAGGAAATACAGGAACAGACGAGTCGTCGTTGGCATCATTGGCTGCATTACTCTTTGCTTTTGGTGCCTCGACTTCTTGTGGACTTGAGTCATCACCATCTCCAAAGTCCGGTGGCGAGCCATCACTCTCGCCAACCCAGCCATCACCCCAGCGGTAGCCGCTGTTGTCAGATTTGCCACCAAGTTCCCCAATCAAATCTTCCATGTCTGAAAAATCATCGTCTTCGTCATCTTCCATGTCGCTTCCTTCATTATACCCTTGCGCAGCACCATTGGGTCCCTCTGTCTCCTCACCAGTCCTAGGCCCACCACGCCGAGGGAAGCGTGGAACCGCAACAAGAGCCCTCATCTTCTCCTTAAGCAACACCAGATGGCTCTTCTCGATCAGCTGCGAGTTCTTGTACGCCTCACGGAGGAACACGGAGTCCCTATCTCCCTTGAGTGACACATAGAACATGTCAGGGTGGCGAATGAGCATTCCCCGCAGAGACTGCGAGAACCGGAACTCCTCCCGGAAATGAGTCAGATGGTCAACCAGCGTGCGCTTCTCAAGTGTCAGGCTTAGAATCTCATGAACCACCCCACAGGCATGCTTCTCCTTCTCAGGGGACCCCGACCGCAGGTGCGAGAAGTCGGCGTAAGGCGAAATGTACGGCATTTCTCTGAATTTCTCGATCCTCCGCGCCTCTCCCCGCGACACCTTCAGCCCCTTGGGCAGCTTCACACGGTTGAACCTGAGCGGCCGGTCAATTATCAAATTCCTGTCCTCGGCCTCCCTGGCCCGATTCTCCTCCTCTGCCATCTCGGCGGCGGACACGGCGAGCTCGGGGTCCCATTCCGTGAGCTCCAGCGCGGGCCCTCTGTCCATCCTGACGACGCGGAAGTACTGCGGGTACCTGAGGCAGATGGTGTCGTGGAAGTTGGAGGGCAGGCCGAGGTCGTTCTTGAGGTGCGCGATCCGCTCGATGAGGATGCGGCGGTCGAGCGACATCATGAGCAGCTTGCGGAGCTTGGCGACGGCGAGGCCCTCGGACTCGTTGCGGAGGTAGAGCTCGTCGAGGTAGAGGCGCTCGGCGGCGGGGGTGAGGCGGAACCGCAGCGAGTAGACGCCCTCCTCCACGATCTCGAAGACGCCCGGGAAGCGCTTGAGGAGCGCGATGAGGCGGCGCTTGCGGGTGAGCCCCAGGTCGCGGCGGAAGCGGCCGAGGTCGCGCAGGCTCATGACCCGGTCCGGGTGGGACACGAGGATGTTGCGCAGCTTGAGGACCAGCTTCAGCTTCTTGTCCCGCTGGATCACGTTGTCGAAAGGCACCTCCTTGCGGCGCTTCACGGCGGCCGCCTGCGCCAGGACGGCCAGACGGGGGCGGATGCGCAGCGGCGGCGGCGGCGGCGCGGCGGCCAGCGGGTGGAGCGGGAGGGAGGCGCCGAGGAATAGGGATTTGGGGGGCGGCGGGTGGTGGGGGGCGGCCGGCGGGGAGGGGAAGGAGAGGAGCAGCAGCTTGGCCTCCATTTTTGCGGCTCGGATGAGCTCGCCGCGGCGGTGGGGAGAAGGAAGAGGGTGGGGATAAACCTCCCGTTCTGAGTGGATATTTTTTGGGGGTTATGGGCGATATTTTTGAGGTGGGGTCATGGGCTGGGCTCTCGGCCTGGCTTTGTTGGGCCCGAATATGGCTTATGCTGATGGGCTGTTCACTATCCACTTCCTCTAGTCAGGAGGCCAGCTCAAGTTAAAAAAAAGTAGAAAATACAGAAGGCAGCCAGCCAAGTTATTTGAATGAAAATGCTGCTGCTCCTTCCCATTCCTACTATGAACATTTCTTCATTTCCCTAAAAAAAATAGCATTTATAATTTCTTAAAAAAATAAAAAGAAGACAATTTCTTCAGAATACAATTTAGGAAGTGTGCGAATATCGGTAAACCATCAAGTGTGCTCAGAGCAAATGCTCCCTTTTCGAAAACTAATATCCAAAAAATACTAAATGCTAATGAATCATTTTTTCAAATTTCATGAAAAAAACCCCATTCTTTTTCCAAGTTGTGCAAAAATAACAAACCAAATACTATTGAAAAGAAGATTTGCTATTCTAGCTCTCCACTTTTGTTTTTTTTTCACCCAAGCCGCAAATGAAAGTATTTGTCACAAAATTTTACGATCTCATGGCTCACCTGAATATCCGTGGGCCATATTTTTTATAAAAAACTTCCCAACTAAACTTTATATTTTTCTAAAATAAAGGGAGCATGAATCTACTTCCCAGAGCACAAAACCCACCTTCTGTGAACATCACCAAATGGTACATGAGAATACATGTTCTTCCTCGATAGACATCGAAGAGGAAACGTACATGCTATTTAGTTTATTAAGCCTCCGTTCCAAAACAGATGACTCAATTTTGTATTAACTTTAGTATAAAGTTAATATAAAATTGGATCATCTATTTTGGAACAGAGGGAATATGAATTAGGCATTAGCGCATGGAACACTGTTTCATGGCGGTCGCGTGCGCCAACACCACGAGCCAAGGCGGATGGGCAGTGCTAGCAGCGGGCAAAGGAGCTGCAAAAGGGAGGCGCCGATGAATAGAGATTTGGGGGCGGTGGCGGCAGGTGGATAGCTGTGGGTGGGGAGGGGAAGGAGAGGAGGAGGAGCTTGGCCTCCATTTTTGCGGTTGAGCCTCGCCGCACCGGGGAAGGAGTGGGGATAAACATCCCGTTATTAATGGATATTTTTTGGGGTTTGGGCGATAATTTTTTTGTGGGGGGGGGGGGGGTGATGGGCTTGTCTCTCGGCCTGGCATCATATAGCCCAAATAATTTCGGCCTTGCTTTTGGTTATGGGCTGTTCACTTCCCATTCAAAACAGCACGAAGAAAAACACAGCTTCTTACTCCTACCATGAGAATTTCTTCGACCCCCACCCCCCCCTCCCCCGCCCTCTCCTTCGTCCTTATTGGCCCCTCCTCGCTCCCTCCCACCCACAAGTGGATATACTAAAGAGACAAAAAGGTAATAATAAAAATAATTAAAAACTGAACTTGATGTGTTTTTCAGAGAGATGATTTCTTCAGAGCACATCTATGAAAGCATCTGAACACCACTTTATGGTACATGAAAAATACTACTATGTTTCCCTAAAACAAATCCGAAAACGATGAGAGCATATAGCTCAAGTGTTCGATTAGGCAGAGGCACATGGGACACTGTGTGATCGTAGACCAAAAACAGTGAGCAAATAGCATGTCATCGAGAAGATCGTAAGGTAGTACCAGTGGCCGGCCCGGCTTCACCCTCGTAAGTCGTCGGTGCGTGCATGCATGCATGGAGGATGGAGTACGGGAGAACAGAGGCCACACAATAAAGTACGAGTACAATCTTTCATCTCAGGTTCCCAGGCCGAAGGATTATTTATTTATGTAGAGATGGCGACACGACACATGTACCTAGTCGCGCACTTCTCGTCGAATAGAAATCCAGGCCAGGCCATGCCTCGCTCGTTTTCTGAGTATAAAAGATCTCGTACCACTGGCCGTTATTTTACGTTATCCCGTTGCCAGAGCCGACGAATGCACTGTTGGATCGAAATGCGATCTTGCTTGTTCTCTAGCTAATCGCAGCGTCGATCGCCCCATGCCGACGTCGCATTGCTCAAACACCTCAGATGCCCCAACGGATGCCCGGTCAGTGACCGGTCAGAAAATGCCCATCCAAACAAACGCATCAAACGCCATCTAGACTAAATATAAGGCGGGTATGGAGAGGCTTAAGCGCAACGGGACGCAACCCTGGGTCCCACACGAAAACACTTCGAAACCTGGCGATCTGAAACTCGTCTCCTCCGTCGTCGCGTGGCGCCACTCTAGCAAGCCGTGTAGTGCCCTAGCCTGGCTATTTAAGCTGTCCGCCGGCACCGGAACCCTATACATCCACATTTTCGCTCTCTCGTCCGCCACCGTCGCCACTTTTCACTCGTCGTCCGCCACCAGTAGTATCAATGCCCACACACCGTCGGGTAAGGAACCTACCCATATCTAATGCTGGAGCGCCGGCTGCAGCTCCTTGAGCATATCCGGGCAAGGCGCGAAGCCTGGATTGTCACAGGGCTACCACCGGACGTGGTGGATCCGAAAGAGGAGTTCAAGGAGAAGGAGGAGGAGGGAGAGGAGCAGGAGAAGGACGTGGGGGCGCTGGGGACGCGGATCTGCAGGCGGAGTAGTAGGCGATCCTTGATTCCCTCTGGTCGGAATCAGCGACTGAGGCCAACGCCGCTGCATGCAGGAGGCGGAGGCGAAGCACTCAGCGGATGTCGACGAGATGCTCGTGAAGGAAATATGCCCTGGAGGCAATAATAAAGTTGTTATTTATATTTTCTTATATCATGATAAATGTTTATTTTTCATACTAGAATTCTATTAACCGGAAACTTGATACATGTGTGAATACATACACAAAACAAAGTGTCCCTAGTATGCCTCTACTTGACTAGCTCGTTAATCAAAGATGGTTAAGTTTCCTGACCATAGACATGTGTTGTCATTTGATGAACGGGATCACATCATTAGGAGAATGATGTCATGGACAAGACCCACCCGTTAGCTTAGCATAATGATCATTAAATTTTATTGCTATTGCTTTTTTCATGACTTATACATATTCCTTTGACTATGAGATTATGCAACTCCCGAATACCGGAGGAACACCTTGTGTACTATTAAATGTCACAACGTAACTGAGTGATTATAAAGATGCTCTACAGGTGTCTCCGAAGGTGTTTGTTGGGTTGGCATAGATCGAGATTAGGATTTGTCACTCTGAGTATCAGAGAGGTATCTCCGGGCCCTCTCGGTAATGCATATCACGATAAACCTTGCAAACAATGTGACTAATGAGTTAGTTGCGGGATGATACATTATGGAACAAATAAAGAGACTTGCCGGTAACGAGATTGAACTAGGTATGAAGATACCGACGGTCGAATCTCGGGCAAGTAACATACCGATGACAAAGAGAATGATGCATGTTGTCATTGCGGGTTGAACGATAAAGATCTCCGTAGAATATGTAGGAACCAATATGAGCATCCAGGTTCCGCTGTTGGTTATTGATCATAGTTGTGTCTCGGTCATGTCTACATAGTTCTCGAACACGTAGGGTCCGCACGTTTAACGTTTGATGACGATTTGTATTATGAGTTATATGTTTTGGTGACCGAAGATTGTTCGGAGTCCCGGATGAGATCACGGACATGACGAGGAGTCTCGAAATGGTCGAGAGGTAAAGATTGATATATTGGACGATAGTATTCAGACACCGGAATGGTTTCAGAGTGTTTCAGATATTTATCGGAGTACCGAGGGGTTACTAGAACCCCCGGGGAAAGTAATGGGCCACATGGGCCATAGGGGAGAGAGAGGGGGCAACCCACAAGGGGTGGCGCCCCCCCATGAGGAGTCCGAATTGGACAAGGGGAGTGGGTGCGCTCCCCTTTCCTTCTGCCTCTCCCTCTCCTTCCCCTTTTCCCCTCCGAAAGAAGGAAGGGGGGGGGGCTAGGACTAGGAGTCCTAGTGGGTTTCCCCCCACTTGGCGCGCCCCCTAGGGCCGGCCTCCTCCCTTATCCTCCTTTATATACGGGGGCAGGGGCACCCCAAAGCACATCAATTGTTTCTTAGCCGTGTGCGGTGCCCCCTCCATCATTTACTCCTCCAGTCATATTGTCATAGTTCTTAGGCGAAGCCCTGTGCGTAGAACATCATCATCACCGTCACCACGCCGTCGTACTGACGAAACTCTCCCTCAACACTTTGCTGGATCAAGAGTTCGAGGGACGTCATCAAGCCGAACGTGTGCAGAACTCGGAGGTGCCGTATGTTCGGTGCTTGATCGGTTGAATCGAGAAGACGTTCGACTACATCAACCGTGTTAAACTAACGCTTCCGCTTTCGGTCTACGAGGGTACGTGGACACACTCTCCCCCTGTCGTTGCTATTCATCTCCTAGATGGATCTTGGGTGATCGTAGAATTTTTTTTGAAATTGCATTCTATGTTCCCAACAGCTCGCGTATATGGATGATGAGGAACCAAAGCCCTCCTACGCGCCCATCTACCCGGTGCCTGGCACCGACATCGTGGACACCTCCGACGACAAAGCGTGGAGGCTAGTGTGATGTGCATATTATGTAGGGTTCTTTTGCATGGTTTGTATGGATCTAGAGAATAAAATATGAGGTACTCGGATGCACAGCATCAAGTATGAGATGTGATCGTTCAGTGCCCGCAGACGCATCCAGTCACGTCCGCGGCGTTTGAGGAGCCGAATTTGCCAAGAAAATGTCTGTAGATGCTCTAAGAAATACTCGTGTCGACATGATTAACGAAATGTTAGGCAAAAGTCGATAAACTTTCACACCGACCATTATGCAACATGACAAATACTTTCTCCGTCTGAAAATACTTATCGAAGAAATAGAAAAAATGGTTATCTAGAACTAAAATACTGGTCATCCAACGATATTTTTCAAATTTTCAATAGTTGTCCGGTTCGTTAGGGCATCTCCAATGTTGAGCCGCAAATTTGATCCGGCATCTATCCGCGGACAAGGGGAACTAGTTAGCGGACATGGATGCGGGATCCAGCCATCCAACACTGCCCACATACATTTTAACCATTGTTTGAACTAAAACAAACGAATTCATGCAAACACGTGGATTTCATATAAACCGAACGATACATTTTGGACAATTTTGAACTAACAATTATACCGGAATAACATAAAACTAGTCTATGGTCGGCGCCGACGGATCTCCATTCCGATGACACAAATGCCCCTGACTAGTCTATGATTAGCCACCGCAGATCCCCATTGTCTTCCCCATGTCCGACAGCCCGCTCATCGGACTGTTGTGAGCCTCGAAGGTATATGCTTCAGCGCATATGACGGAGTGGAACCGCTGGGATGTGCTACCGCCGGAGGGGAAGTGGATGATGCTGACCTGCGACTGGGCAAGACACCGGCTGTATACACCGGTGTCGCCTTGATGGTGGCCTTCATGGGACCCAAGTGGCGGCGTCCTCTCTTGTTCTATTTCTTCTCAATGATGGCGGTGGGCGTGGACGTGATGGCCACTGTTTCGTTGATCTCTGCGAAGCCGGCTTCTTTCTACGCCGACAGGGCGCGGTTACACGTACGTTGGCTACAAATGTCGCGGGCACGGGAGAAGCGGTACGACATTGCATAGTCCACGGCGGTCACGATGGCCGTGCTCCCCCCTGACGGCCTAGAGCAACTTGCCACTCCTCGGTGAGCTGGCTTGGAGCGGCGAGTTGTTGAATGATGCGCCGGCTTGGAGATTCTGCATCCGCGAGCTTGCCTGCAGCGGCCTAGAGCGTCGAGGGTGATGGAACAGAGAGTTGCCTGGCTCGTATCCGGTGGGCTCGATGGGCCACCCAGCTGACTTTTATACCGAGAGCTCCTCTTCCTGCTTGCTGGATGCCATGGAGATTAGGGAGAAAATGTTGTAAGGAGGAGATGGGAGCAGAGTGTGGTGTGATTTTTGCCTGGCGTCTGGCACCATTTAAATAGCGAGCATATGGTTGGAGCCAACCGGCGTTGTGTTTAATGACGGGCGGTGTTGACACCAAATTATGGCATGGTCAAAAACTTAGTTAAGATGACCTCAAATAGAAAAGTTCTCAACATGTGAAAGTTTCGTACGTCAAAATGAGGAACTTTGATGTTTGGGTCATCAACGTCCTATCTAATCTAAACGGCCAAAACCGTGCTCAAAGTAATAAGATTTTGGCATTCAGAGTATTGTTTGGCCAATTACACCTTCAGGACGGCTTCATATATGAAAATTTTCTACATTAATTGTCTTCGTATTGTCGAAATGGTTGATTTTGATATAAAAATCATCTTAATCTGAGATCGTATGCAAAAGTTAGAGCCGAAAATGTGCGGCTGCGTCAGGATGACTAGACACACCCAGGACAATCATCCGGGTTTCAGATTTCTCTATTGTAGACTTCAGAAAACAGCCCAAAAGCACCTCAATATGGCCTCTGATCAAAATGAAAGTTGTTCATCTCATAAAAATGGTCAAAATTGCTTTTGGGATCGTTTCCATCCGAGGTCCTTTACCACCTCAAAAAAGACCCGCAAGGTGCAACTAGTTTTAGACCGAATAGTTTTGGAAAGTTTGGACAAAACCATCCAAATTTGACCAGGGTTTTGGACGCGAATCCAAACATTTTCCTTGCACGTGAAGTCCAACCGCCTCTTATATACCTAAGGGGTGATGGTCGATTGAACAACAACACACAATCGCAAAGCCCTTCTACTTTTTACCCTAGTTTTACATCTCTCCCTTGTTCTCTCTCCCTCGTCCATCATACGTTCTTCTTGTTGAAGGGCAGCGATCCTCGAGGCTCTAGGGCCGGGCGTACCGACCTAGGGCAGCCCATAGCCGCTGCGCGTCCAGACGGGGTCCCTCCCGGGCGTGTGGGGTTTCGAATACTCAAAAGCACCCGCCTGATTGCTTGCGTACCGCGCTTCCGGACGAGTCTCCTTCGACGTGAGCTGCGGCACATCACTCTCGGCGTTGGAGGTACACGGAGACGTGTTCGTGTGCGAACATGCGGCTCGCGAACGGACATGTGGCCAGAATAGGTTTCTCGGCACACACGCGGGTTTAATGGAGGAAGGCAGGCATTCTGTGGCCGTTCGAATGCGGCGAGGAGGCATGTTCAACCGCGTGCGGCGGGCTGCGCTCTCTCAACCGGCGCGCCGCTCCAGTGCCAGCGGTTAGAGGTCACATCCGTTCTGCACGAAAGTCAATGTGAAGCGGCCGCTCGCCAGTGGCATGAATGCAGACAGGTGAGACGGAAACACGCGTGTGGGGGAGGGGGGGGGGGGGGGGTTGGTGGGCTATGGTAGTCACACGTGGGTGTGGCACACCCACAAAGCCCTCCCCACCTGGTCTTTGGCTTGCGGAAAAAATGCGTCTGAACCGCTGAGCGAATTGATACAGACCCGTGCTTGATAGCACGAAATGTTCAAATAGTGTGATCTGAATATATACAGAGATGTCCTTAGGCATTTTATCGGACACTTGTGCACCTGTATACGCGGACACACACGCGCCCAAGGAGCTGGATGCATCCGTGCATGCAAACGCTCGCATGTTGGCCTACCCGGTGTGCTAGCTTGGCCTCTTGGGGTGATGTCGCCGGATCCATGGCCGCGTTGCCGTCGTCGTCCTAGAGGGCCGCGTCCCTGGTGGAGGGTTGAGAAGACTCGCAAGGCGTACAACTACACGTGCGAAGCTTGCTAGCCAGGCTAGCACATAAGAACATCTATAATCATAAGTATTTTTTGAAAGATCCAGCATTTGCTGGCTTCATTAGATTGAGCAGAAAAGAGAGGGTTACAAAATTCTGATCAAGCGATCATAGACATGAATGAAAGAGGAGAACAGGGAGGTGTTGGGATATCCCCCCTATGGTGGTCTCGAAAAACCCCTATCTCCCAACTATATCCCCGAATGGGGTCTCAATATCTTTTGCTCTCGCGACGCGCCATTGCTCCATTGTGCGTCGTATGGCCGCGAGGATGTCATTGGGGCAGGCTGTCTTCTCCCTAAAGGTGCAGTTGTTCCTCCCATTCCACAGCTCCCAAGTTACTGGCATAATCATTGTTTTGACACATTTATTTTCCTCCTTTTTTGCCTTGGAGACGATGTTGGAGACTGCTCTTGTAGTGCTGCCTTGTTGTTGGTCTGTCGGGTGAAGTGAAGAGCAGTGCCTCCAGTCGGCTGCCCCCGCCCAAACTGCGCGCGAGACGGAGCAGTTCCAGAACAGGTGGGTTGAAGACTCCAAGTTTCGAAGACACAACTGGCAAAAATAGGAATTCGGCCATTGCTTCCTCTGTAGCCGGTCATTACACCAGAGCCTGTCAAGGTGAAGCAGCCACGCAAAGAGTTTAATTTTCCCGGGTGCCCAAACTTTCCAGATCAAGATTTTCATCTCCGTAGAGGGCATGCTTTTAAACTGCAGCTTGTACGCTAATTTAGCTGTATACACTCCCTTGCTGCTAACAGTCCAAAGGATTGTGTCCTCTGCTTGGCCCTGCAGCGTCTGTCCATGAGCTCTAATCCTTTGTGCCATCCTGACGAAATCAGTGATCATTGATTCCCAGTCCCCGCTCTGAAGATCCTTTATCCATTGGTGATCAAGAAGGGCCTCGGCAACCGATCGTGATTTCCTCTTTGAAAACTTGTATAGAGCAGGGAAGGAGGTGCACAGCGGTTCGTCCCCCAGCCAGTAGTAGGTCCAAAATCTAGCTCTTTTGCCGTCTCCAATGGTGACCTTGGTTGTTGTGGCAAAAAGGTCCTTGTCCCCTTGATCGCATGGCGTTGGGAAGCAAATCCAGGGGTATTTGGCTGCGTCCAGGCCAGCCATAGCCAGCGTAGACGAAGGGCTCTGCTCATGCTCTGCAGGTTTGGGATTCCTGCGCCTCCCTTCTCCGTTGGAGTGCATACCATTTTCCAGCTAACCTTACATGCTGCACCTGTTGCCTCGCTCTTCTGCGCCCAAAGAAATCTTCTTCTAGTCTTGTCGATCTCTTTTAACAGCTTCTTTGGTGGCCGGAGTGCTGTTAATGCAAAGGTTGGCATTGCGGAGAGCACGCTGCGAACTAGCACTCGTCTTCCGACGATGTTCATGAGCTTTCCTTTCCATCCAGCAAGCCTAGCTCTAATTCTATCTAATATGAACTGAAGATGCACTAGCCTAATCCTATGCGAGGAGATGGGCAGACCCAGGTAAGTCATCGGGAAATCTACAAGCTTTCCCCTAAAATCCTGCAGCACCTCCAAGAGGTTTATGCCTTCACACCTAATTGGGGCTACTGAAGATTTTTCCTGGTTCAGTCTAAGGCTTGTCGCGTCGCCAAAGGAGTGTAGTATCTGAAGCAATGCTTGCACCTCCTCTCTGGTCGGGTTTGCGAAGATCACAGCATCGTCGGCATAGAGGCTTACTCTCATGCTCGTCCCCCTCCCCGGGAGAGGTGCTAAGATGCCATGATCCATCCCAGCGGCAAGGAGACGGTGCAGAGGATCAATTGCAATGATGAAAAGTAATGGTGAGGGTGGGCCACCCTGCCGTAATATCCGAATCACGATACTCAACATCCGTCTATGCTTGATCGATTTGCGTCGCCCGCCATCGCCGTCGACCACTGTGCGCCTCTACTCCGACACCGGCGTGACCGGCCGGCCTTTTCACCGACTCGGCGGCCTCGCACGACACACAGCCCCTAGCGGCCATCGTCCGTGCATCTTCCCCCCGTCGCCCCGACCCGGTGACCTCGCGCGACAGGCGGCCCCTCACGACCGTGGTCCGCGCATCGGCCCGCTCGTCGACCTACGCCGGCCGTCACCGCCCTGTCCCCGAGTTCAGCGCGCCCTCCACCGATTGAGCAACGGGCTGCCGCTGCGTCGCCCCATTGGGCAGCGCCGCCGCCCCGTGGTTCTTCCCGTGGCTGCACCGATCCGCGCCGCCGCTGCGTCGCCCCTTCGGGCCGTAGCATCGCGGCACGTGGTCCCCGCCGCCGCCCTGAGACTGTTCCCGTGGTTGCACCACATCACGCGCTGCCGCTGCGTCGCCCCTTCGGGCCGTAGTGCCGCGGCCCGCGGTCAACCGCCGCACCGAGGCCGTCCGTTGCAGGCCGTCCCCAATGCTGCACCGACCCTCGCGCTGCCGCTGTGTCGCCCCATCGGGCCGTAGCGGAGCGTGGCACGCGATCCCTGCAACCGCCCTGAGGTCTTTCCCACCGTCGCCCCGACCTCGCCGCCGTTGCGTGCCCTTCGGGCCATAATGCTGCGGCCCGCGGTCCACCGCCGTCCACGCACGTTGACTTCGCGTGATATGCGTCACGCCGCCTCCCTTGGCGCGGGAACGTCACCGTCCGCGCATCGGTCTTCGTCACGCTGTCGGGTTCATTATCGCCTACTTCGAGCACAGCCGCCGCAATCCTTCTCTAGCCGCCGCCGCCTCCTTAGGCCGCCGCCACCGCCGCTGCTCTTCTTTCGTGGCTCCACGACGACTACCTCGACACCGGCGACAACCGACTCGACACCGACCACGGTGTTCTTCGCACAGCTACCTCGACTACGGCTACACCACCTACGCTCTCGGCTACCTCGACAAACGGCACAAAGGGCTACCGCCTTGCTTGAGCAACCTCGCCGGTTTCCACTCCAGCCACGACTCCGCGATGCATCGTCCGTTACGACTGTGGGGGTGTCCGTCGACTTTCCTTCGGATTCTTCTCCAGTCTCACAGTCCGCGTCACTAGCGTTGTGACTGCGGGGGGATATTGAGTATCGTGATTATTAGGAAAGCTAGGATAGCGTAGGATATTATTCTACCTTGCCTTGTACTCCAAGATGATCATGTACTCCTATATATATGCTCACGAGGCTCAAGCAATACAACGAACAACTATTCCATCAACCCCCCTCTATCCCTTCTAACAACGGACAGTGATGGAACAACACATAAATTTTATCCTTTATAATCGGATACATCAAACCGAATCCTTAAATTCATATTGTTCTCATACAACTTATGTAAGTAGTTAAACACACGTCATCGGACTACCAAATATTGACATGCTCTCCTAACTACGAATGAAGCGACAATGAAAGAAGTGCATCCACAGCCGCCCTTGCCTTTGCCCTTCCCGTCATCCATGTGGCAGTAGGGGTCGAAGACGTAGAACAGATCGAGGTGTATCTACTCACTGTTGGTGTTGTCCAATCCGTCGTTGTCCTCGGCCTTCTCTTTCTGGGGGGTAGTCCGGCCATGGCACAGACCGCCCGACTTTGCTCTTTTTCCATCTCCTTCACCACCCTCCTTCATCGCTTCTCGGCTATGCGGGCACGAAGGGCTTCCTCTGATGCTACCTAAGCCGCCTCCACATCGCGGGCTGCCATTGCCGCCTCCTCCACGAGGGCTGGCGAAGCCGCCTCCGCTTCAAGCTGCGTCTGCAGCCTCGCGCGGGAGGCTTTCTACGCTTCCAGTTCGGATTGGCGGAGACTCATGGAGGTGCAGATGGTCTCCGTTTTGGCGGCCAATGCCGCGG
Organism: Triticum urartu; assembly: GCF_003073215.2. NCBI lineage: Eukaryota > Viridiplantae > Streptophyta > Magnoliopsida > Poales > Poaceae > Triticum > Triticum urartu. The sequence continues at coordinate 559,577,450 of NC_053022.1, read as the reverse complement.
GGACGAGGTGCCACCTAAATGGTTCAGGCGGCACAATGGGGTTGCGCCATGCGGCGGTGACCGCTTCAAGTGAGGCCTCAATCACGCGCCGAGATCCACAGGCCCAGGATCCGAGCGTCATTTGGGCAACAAATGCCCGACGGTTTGCAGAAGATCGGGTTAGAGCACAGTTCTCCCGGGAGTGTCAAAGAGCAACACGGACGACCATCTGCTCCTCGGGGCTGCACGGGATAGCTCCCATGCCTTTTTTAGTCTGGATACTGACCGGGCAGCTCGTCCGGACATTTGGGGCCAGTATGGGGACCGGTTGTAGATGCTCTAAGCAGCCGAGTGCATCCATGCATGCACACGCTCGTAGGGGCATGCAGACGGGTCCAGAGTCCCGCAAAGCCCCTCCCCGCCATAGGTTTGCTACCAGTTTGTAAGAATTCGGATGTCCAACATATTCGCTGACGGGAGCGGCTATATGTAAGTCGCCTTAAAAATTATTTTAAGTAACTCGGTTTTCTGAGCCATTAGATTAAAGATCCAACAGATGCCCCATCTTTCTTTTTTCTCCAGCTTTTTTCCTTCTTCCACAGAATTGACTTAACTAAATTGCAAACTGAGTCAATTTACGTATAGCTATTGTAGTACTAGTAACTAAAGCAGAGCAGGGAACATGAAGGGGAAAGCTATCGTGTCCGTACGCGCAGACCGTGAGCATCCGTGCCGTGCGCTGTCGCCGGCGTGGACCCGTACGTCGGACAGAGAGGAGGACCATATTAAGAATCCGGTGCCCCGTCCGCAGCCACACATAGCAAACCCGCCGTATGATTAGTCCAACGGATCGAGATCACGCCGGGCGCGGCGCACACGTAGGCGCCAGCATAGTTTAGCGGTCGAGCCCGCGGCGAGCAGCGCTCCACGTCGTCCCCCTCCGGCGTCCGTTGCTCGCGCGCGCGCGCACGCCATGATCGAAGGCACGCGCCGATCGGCCGATGCCGCGTACGTGACTCGCCGCTCGTGCCCTGCGAGCTTTGCTTGCACACTTGCCGCTCACCGGTCAGGGTTGGCTAGAGCTCCGGATTAACTGGGAGTGTGCGACGGCCGCTCATGATCCCGGGCGTCGAACGGGCCCGCCGTCAGTGACTCGAGGGGGAGGTGTGTTTGGTCCGCGATAGGTTGCTTGTGGGCCCGTCGACTGGCTAGCCGTAACCGGACGACACTCCTCTAATGGGAGCGTCGCCGGAATAGTACAAGGTACGTTCTCTCCTCTTCGTCTGATTGAAGGGGAAAAAACTATGCTATGCTAGCGAAACTATATTTGCATGGCCAGGAGCGGTCGTGTCTGTTATGTCCGTCCGGCGTCCTTTTCCGATGGCCAAACGCCACGCAGGTTTTGCAACTGGGGGCAAAGTTGTTGAGCCCACTCCGAAAGCTTTGGACCGTGGACACCGCAGCTAGCTATAGCTCAACCCACACCCTAGCAGGAGTGCATACGTATCCATCCACGCATAGAGGATGGTCCAGCGAGAATCCAAATCATAAAAATCTTCATGATAAGCCTAGAATGCGAAAACTTCCAGCTAAAACCTTGAATCTGTAAGCCTAGAACATCTCCACTCATTCGACCCCTTAGGGGTTTGAAATAGGGCCACCTGGGGCACACCGGCGAAAAAATCGGAGTCGTGGCGGTCGGTTTCCCAACCGCCGCCCTAGACGCCGTTTTTTGAGTACTAAACTCGGCCGAAATTCGGCCAAACGCACCACAAATTCGGTCAAACTAGACGATTTCATTGATATTTGTACAAAAAATTGAAAACATAAATTAGAAACAACTAAATACTATTGCTACTAATACTAAAGCCGCCGCCGCCCGCCTTCTACATGCTGAGCAGCCTGTACATCTTGCTGTAGTCGCCGTTGTCGACATCGTCGTCGCCGCCGTCCTGCGTGTCGCCTCCGTCCCGGCTGCACCCCCTGACCAGCGTCGTCGATGCGTGGGGAGTTGGACGGCCCGGGCGCCTCCTCATCACTTTCGTCGAGGATGACGATGCCGCCCTCCTCGCGGCCGCGGCGCCGGGCGGCGATCTCCTCGATGTTGGAGAACGCAGCATGCAATTTCAAAAAAAATTCCTACACTCATGCAAGATCTATCTAGTAGGCCAAATCGTATCAAATCATGCATATAAGAATTCAGAGAAGAACCAAATAATATTCATAAGTAATCTTGTTCATAATTCCACAATTCATTGGATCTCAACAAACACACCGCAAAAGAGTATTACATCGAATAGATCTCCAAAAACATCGAGGAGAACTTTGTATTGAGAATCAAAGAGAGAGAAGAAGACATCTAGCTAATAACTATGGACCCGAAGGTCTGTGGTAAACTACTCACGCTTCATCGGAGAGTCAATGGTGTTGATGTAGAAGCCCTCCATGATCAATTCTCCCTCCGGCAGATCGCCGGAAAAGGCCCCAAGATGGGATCTACGAGATTGTAAGTACATCTAGTGCCACCCCTAATTGGTTTTGGAGTATTGACGACAAACCTGGTTGAGGGACTAATGTGTTTGTGAGAATTGCAGGATAACACAGGTAGTAGTCCCTCACTGATTCGGTTTACCTACCGGAGATGACCCCTAAAAATGTATGAAGACATTGAAGACAAAGGTGGTATGTGAAGGTATTCACATTGAAGACTATGACAAGAGAAGACATTGTGTGAAGACTATGGAGCGCGAAGACTTAGTTGTTTCGTTGTTTCGTTTTCTTCTTTGTTGAGTCATAAAAACCACCGTACTGTTAAGTGGGGTCCAAGTGAACCAGTCATAATGACTGAAGTGATGCTTAACCAAAATCCTATGTCTTCGAACGAAGACAATGAGAGCAAATCTTATCCAGAGCTGGATAAGTCAGTTTTGCTTGTAGCTCAAGTAAAGTTGTCGTGTGTGTTTGAAATCTGACCGTTGGAACACGTGTCAGTTCCTTAGTGACCCAGTGTCATTTCGGACAAATCAGGTCGGGTTGCCTAGTGGCTATAAATAGCCCACCCCCTACACCATAAATTGGTTGGCTGCTCAGAGTTAGTGCATGGCTTTTGTCGTTTGAGAGCAACCCACCTCGAAGCCTTTGAGAGAGAAATCCTTGCGAGGATAAAACCCTAAACACCCATAGCCAAAGAGTGTTAGGTATCACTGAAGTCTTCCTGTCTGTGTGATCTGAAGACTTATTACACTTGAGGACTGTGAATCCTCCAGCCGGTTAGGCGTCGCGTTCTGAGCATCCAAGAGTCATTGTGGATCGCCGGTGAACAAAGTCTGTGAAGGTTTGGAAGTCTACCTTGAAGACTTACCAGAGTGATTGGGCGAGGACTGGGTGTCCTTAGCTCAAGGGGAATAAGGTGAAGATGCGGTCTTCTGAGTTGAATCTCAGCCTCCCTAACCAGACGTACAGTTGTCACAGCAACTGGAACTGGTCCAACAAATCATTGTCTTCAACGAGCCACTGGTTCTATCCTTCCCATCTCTTTATTTGCAGTTGGTCCTTCTGAAGTCATTGCCTGTTTGCATTATCCTTTTGTCTTCACTGTGTGACTGCTTGTTCTGATTGGCTTCATACTATATTCCGTCCTGATCTATACTACATAGCTGCTATTAGTCTTTGTGCTTTCACTTCATTGAATACTTGACTATGGCTTGCCTAGTGTAGTCTACCTTCCGCTGCATGGTAATAGGTTTGTTTCTATCGTTTGTCTTCGAAACTTCCATGTTTTAAAGATTTTCATAAAAATCACCTATTCACCCCCCTCTAGTCGATCACTAGCACTTTCAATTGGTATCAGAGCAAGGTACTCCCTTGTTCTGTGTGATTCGGTTTAACCACCTGGAGTTTTAGCTATGTCGACTGTAGGGATAATCAAAGTCTCCACTGCGTGCCCAGTCTTTGATGGAACTGAATATCCTTACTGGAAGAATAAGATGCGCATGCATCTTGAAGCCAGTGATGTCGACCTCTCGTATGTCGTCAAGAATGGCGTCCCCAAGGCTGGTGAAGGTGTCACCGCTGCTGATGTCAGGAAGTTCGTTCAACTGGATTCCACTGCCAAGAATATCATCTGTGGTCATCTAACCATAGGATAGTATGGCCGTGTGAGTGCTCTGGAAACATCCAAGCTAGTCTGGGACTGGCTCTCCAAGGTTAACAAAGGCGTCTCAACCCAAAGAGATCAAATAATCAGTGTCCTTCGCAACCTCTTCAACCGCTTCAAGAGAAGCGACAATGAGAATGTTCAGCTCACGTTTGATCGACTCACTGACATCACAAATGAGCTTCAAGCTCTCGGCGCTACTGAGATCAACAAGCATGAAATCGTTAAGACACTCCTGAGATCACTTGACAGCTCATTTGACACCCTAGCCCTGATGATTCAAGAATGCCCTGACTTCAAGACAGTCGATCCGTCTGACATACTTGAAAGGCTCAACACACATGAGTTTCAGCTTTCTGAGAAAAGTGAAATCTACGGTCCCAACTATGGGCGAACTCGTGCTTTGAAGGCAAAAGTTGTTTCCTCATCTGAAGAAGAATCTAACTGTAGTTCTGATGATCCTGAAGACATTGGAAAGGAGCTTGCTATGCTTGTGAAGAAGTTCCAGAAATTCACCAAGAAGAAAGGCTTCAGAAAGTCCTCACGATCCAGCTCAAGGAATGATGAAGCTTCTGCTCATGACTACAAGAAGAGAACATGCCACAAGTGCAAGAAACCTGGCCACTACATCTCTGAGTGTCCGCAGTGGGACAATGAGAACAACAAAAGAAGAAGAAGAGCAAGGAGTATGACTCTGACGACACGAAAAAGAAGAAATACTCAAAGTCTTCTTCCAAGTCTTCCTCAAAGTCTTCGTCACAAAAGAAGAGCTCATCTGGCAAGGCCCGTGCATTTGTCGGCAAGGAAATGGATTCAGAGGAGGAGTCTGCTTCTGAGGAGGCGGAGGTGGAGTCTGAGGAGGAGTCCGATTCTGGCGTTGCAAGTCTGGCTATAGCCTATGTTGCCAAGTCCATCTCCAACACTGAAGACAATGACTTCGTCACCGACGTCGATGCTAATGACAAGGACAACTCCGCTCCCACCTACTGCTTCATGGCACGCGGTGCCAAGGTAAACTCACACACCACTCACTATCAAACATCAAGTGAAGATGACTCTGATTGTGGTTCCAAATCCAGCTACAAAACACTTGCTAAAATTGCAACTGAACAACAAAAAGCTATGGAACATATTCAAAAACTATTAGACAAAAGCGATGACCTGTTAGACGCTGAAATGACTCGATCTCAGTCCTTAATTGAAGACATAAAAAATCTTCATGTTAAGCATGAGGAGCTTGAAAGTCGTCATGAAACGCTCTCAACAACTCATGAAAAGCTTTCCTACGATTATCTTCAAAGGAAGCAAGAACTTGAGAAATTGAGAGCGGCTCATGAAGATCTTCAAAAGGAAAACGAGTCACTTCGCGCCAAACAGATCAGTCCCGCTCAGGAAGGATTTGAACCGCCATGTCTTAAATGCATTGAGCGTGATAACGCTACCTCTGTTGCTGGATGTTCTACTGCTGCTACTATTGCAATATCTTCAACTGATGATGTGGTAACTAACCCCTCTGCTGAGAATGCCACTGCTATTGCTGATGAAAATGATAGGTTGAAGACATTGCTTGAAACAGGGATGTACAAAAGTCTCAAAGGGCATCAGACTCTATGTGATGTCCTCAAAAGGCAGATTCTGAACCGAAACCCTAGAAAAGAGGGTGTCGGGTTCGAAAGGAAAATGAATGCTGATGGCTCTTACTGGAAACCTGAGTAGTACCCCAAAACCACATGGGTTGCTGCAAAGGAACCTTCAGTGGATCCATCCACCCTATCTGGCTTCACTTGCGCTAATCCCAATTTCATTGATTAATCCTTTGATGCAAACTATAACCTGTTTAAGAATCAGAATCGTGAAGTGTTTGCCAGGTATATTGGTACTAATTGCAGGAATGGGCCATCTATGAAGAAAGTCTGGGTGCCGAAAAGTGTCCGGAAAATCTTCCTGTGAATGTCGTCATGACACCACAAGTGAAGAAGACAAACCCCAGACCACAGGCTTCATATGGTCCAAAGGCTTCATACAGATAGAGGACTCACCTGAGTCGCACTAACGCAAATGTTTTGCAGGAAAACCATACTCAGGCCTATGAATATGAGCGTGTTTCACGAAACTGCCATGTTCATAAGACCAAGAACTACTCTGCTTATTCTTATGAGTACTATTGTCCACCTGCAAGACTATTTGCTAGGGCTCCAAAGCCAAAGTTCTCAGATGCTGCACTTAGACTCATTGCTTCGAAGCCACCCTTAAAGATGTGGGTGGCTAAGAAAGCTTAACTCTCTTTTGCAGGGAAGGGTCTCCAGCCGAAAATCAAATGCGTCTGAAGCTATTTCTGGGGACCTTAAACATCTTGTAGGGCGCAAGATCAAATGCCCAAATGGTATTATTATGTATTTTGTTCCTGAGTCGCTTGCTACTTGCCCTATCAGTCCTAACCTCGATCTAAGCTTTCATAATCCACTTGCTCGTCAAATGTTTATGCTTCACAATTCTCTTCGTGAAGCCTATCCCCCTAACTGCACTGTAGGGTATGACAACAGCTGCTTCAGAATGGATTATTGATAGTGGATGTACTAATCACATGACTGGCAAGCGAAGTCTTCTCATGGACTCAACTCTACGTCCATCTGACAAAAGTCACATCACATTTGCTGATACTGGCAAAAGAAAGGTATTGTGTCTAGGTAGAGTTGCAATCTCAAAGGATCAGCACATGGATAAAGTGATGCTTGTTGAATCCCTTGGTTTCAACTTAATGTCTGTCTCAATGCTTTGCGATTTGAACATGATTGTGATATTTGGAAAATATCGTTGCCTAGTTCTAATGGAATCTGACAAGTCTCTAGTCTTTGAAGGGTATCGGGAAGATGATTTGTACATGGTAGATTTCTCAGCAGGACCACAGCTCACCGTATGTCTTCTTGCAAAAGCTTCAAAATGCTGGCTCTGGCATCGGAGGCTAGGACATGCTGGCATGAGGAATTTGCACACTCTTGCAAAGAAGAAGCATATCATAGGCATCGAGGGCGTCAAGTTCAAGAAGGATCACTTATGCGGTGCCTGCGAAGCAGGAACGATGACGAGGGCCAAGCATCCCTCGAAGACAATCATGACAACGACTCAACGCTTCGAACTGCTACACATGGACCTCTTCGGTCCCACTCACTACTCAACTCTTACTACTACTGCTTGTCCCTATGGATTCGTCATTGTTGATGATTATTCAAGATATACATGGGTGCATATAATCCTCTACAAGACTGAAGTGCGGGATGTCTTCAGACGCTTCGCCAATCGAGCCATGAATAACTATGGTGTCAAGATCAAGCACGTCCGAAGTGACAACGACACTGAATTCAAGAACACCGGCCTCGACACTTATCTTGATACATTGGGCATCACTCATGAGTTCTCATCCCGTTACATGTCGTAGCAGAATGGCATCGTGGAACACAAGAACAAAACACTCATTGAGATGGCTCGGACGATGCTCGATGAATACAAGACTCCAAGGAAGTTCTATCCTGAAGCCATTGATACTGCATGCCATGTCATCAACCGTGTTTATCTTCACAAGCTTCTGAACAAAACATCCGATGAACTCCTCACTGGTAAGAAGCCAAATGTTAGTTACTTCAGAGTATTTGGTACCAGGTGCTGGATCAAGGATCCACATCACACTTCAAAATTTGCACCGAAAGCACATGAAGGTTTTATGCTTGGTTATGGAAAGGATTCGCACTCCTACAGAGTCTTCAACCTCTTTCACTACAAAGTGGTTGAAACTGTGGATGTGCGGTTCGATGAGACTAACGGCTCGCAAAGAGAGCACCTGCCAAATGTGCTAGATGAAATTCCACCCAGTGAATCCATCAAGCTTATGGGAACTGGAGAAATCATACCGTCTGAAGCCCAGCCTGAAGAGGAACTCATCATCTCTGCACCTGATCAACCTGAAGACAATACTCAGCCTGAAGACAATCCTTCTAACGATGACAATGATCAGCAAGAGCAAAATCTTCGTCCTGTTCATCCTCGTGTTGCAAATGAAGTACAGATTGAGAAAATAATTGATAGCATCAATGCACCTGGTCCACTCACTTGTTCAAGGGCAACACAACTAGCAAATTTCTGTGGGCACTTCGCATTCGTCTCAATATCTGAATCCAAGAAAGTTGATGAAGCCTTCATGGAACCTGAATGGATTCAAGCTATGCAAGAAGAGCTTCAACAGTTTGAGCTGAATAATGTATGGGAACTGGTCAAGCGTCCTGATCCTCGTAAACACAATATCATAGGCACTAAATGGATATATCGCAACAAGCAAGATGAGCATGGTCAAGTTATCAGAAACAAGGCTCGTCTCGTTGCTCAAGGATACACTCAGGTTGAAGGAATTGACTTCGATGAAACATTTGCTCCTGTGGCCAGGCTTGAAGCTATACACATAGTGCTGGCCTATGCAAATCATCATAATATTCTTCTGTATCAAATGGATGTGAAGAGTGCCTTTCTCAATGGCAAGATTGAAGAAGAACCCCAACACAATGGTTTTTCCACTTGCACGCACTGCCTCCGACCATGTGCCGTGCGTGGTCTCGATTACCACTTGTATCCCCAAGGCAAAGGTTTTCCGCTTTGAGAATTATTGGGTGGATTTGCCCGGGTTTGCTGACTATGTTGCTGAAGTTTGGAATAGGCCAGTGGTAAAATCATCGATTGCATTAACAATTTCAGCTAAGTTTAAGTATCTCTGATATGCTCGCAAGAAATGGCATTTAAACTTGTCCATAGTCAAAGCTTTAATTGCTGATTGTAATAAAGTGATTATTTTCCTGGATAATCTAGAGGAAATTAGGCCTTTGAGTTGGCCGGAGTTCAATTTTTGTAGAATTGTTAAATTGCATCTTGAGGATATCTTTCATTGGCAATTTATCTATTGGAAGAAGCGTTGCACGATCAGAAACATAAAAGTTGGAGAAGAGAATTCAAAAAAAATTCATGCCATGGCTATGGAAAGATTCCATAGGAATACTATCTCCTCGATCAAGTCTGTGGAGGGGGATGTGGTCACGGACCATCAACAGTTGGCGGGAATGTTCTGGGCTGATTTTAATCAGCGAATGGGCCAATCAAAAGGCATTCAGATGGGTTTTGATCTAGACACATTAATTACCCAAATTGATGGGCCAGAGGAGTTGTCTTTACCATTCACTGATTCTGAGGTGGATACGGTAATTAAGAATATGCCTACTGATCGTGCTCCCAGACCAGACGGCTTTACTGGCCTTTTCTTAGAGAAATGCTGGCCTATTTTGAAGGAGGACTTTATGAAACTTGTGCAAGAATTCTATGAGGGAAAAATGTAATTTGGAGTGTCTCAACACATCTCTTATCACCCTCATTCCGAAGAAGCTAAGCCCTGAATATGTTGGCGATTTTAGGCCCATATCTTTGACTAATACTTGTTTAAAGTTCTTAACCAAGCTTTTGGCAAATCGTCTTCAGGGTGTGATCCTGAAATGTATCCACCGCAACCAATATGGGTTTCTACGGTGTCGATCCATACAGGACTGTTTGGTGTGGTGTTCTGAATACATTCACCAATGCAAAGCTTCCAAGAGGCTTATCATTCTTCTTAAACTTGACTTCACAAAGGCGTTTGACACCATTGAGCATGAGCTAATTCTTAGGATTTTGAAATGTAAGGGATTTGATGATCGTTGGACAAGTTGGATTGACAGCATTCTGTCCACAGGCTCCTCTTCGGTTCTTTTGAATGGAGTGCCTGGTAACCACTTTGTTTGTCGATCAGGTGTTCGCCAAGGTGATCCGCTATCTCCCTTACTCTTTGTGATCGCGGTGGACTTACTTCAATCAGTTGTAAATGAGATGTGCTCCAGGAATATTCTCACCTTGCCAATCCCAACTACATCGATGGACTATCCGATCGTACAGTATGTTGACGATACACTTATCGTTCTTCCTGCTATTGATAGCCAGCTCATTGCATTCAAATAAATGCTTGATGTCTTTGCCAAATCAACCAGACTAAGGGTGAATTTCAGTAAGTCCTCTTTGATACCCATCAATATGACTGATGACGAGGGCACACGTGTTGCTGCCTTGCTTGGATGTGATGTTGGTTCCATGCCATTCACTTACCTAGGCCTACCAATGGGTACTTCCCGGCCAACAATTTATGATCTGTTGCCTTTGGTGGATCGTATTGAGAGACGATTATCTGCATCCTCTTGTCTCTTGAATCAAGGAAGCCGGCTCCAACTTTTACAGTCTGTCCTTAGTTCTATGCCAATATATTTCTTGTGCACCCTTTCGCTACCGTAGGGTATCTTGAAGTAGATTGAGCGGATTATGCGGCAATGCTTGTGGAGAGGGAACACGGATACGCCCCGGCAATCTTTAGCGGCTTGGGACTTGGTATGTCGTCCAAAATCTTTTGGTGGTCTGGGAGTTATGGACTTGAGCGTTCAAAACGATGCATTGCTCATCAAACATCTTTTTAAGTTCTTCAATAAGATGGACGTACCATGGGTATCTCTTATTTGGGACACTTATTACGCCTCTGCGCCCCCCAAGTCACGCAAAGCTGTGGTTCTTTCTGGTGGAGAGATGTTTTCAAGCTGTATGATAAATATTGCAAGTTGGCAGTTCCACTAGTTCGATCGGGGGATACGGTGATATTCTGGCTTGACCGTTGGCAACTTGGCAACAATACGGTTAGCATGCAACATCAGTTTCCGAGGCTCCACTCCTTTGTGATCGACGACACTCTAAGAGTCAAGGATATTCTGGAGCTACCAGACCCAACTGACAATCTCCATCTGCCACTGTCTGCTCAGGCCTTTGAGGAGTTTAATCAACTTCAGGAATTGCTTACTATGGTTAATCTTCAAGATGGGCAAAATGATGTCTGGAAATGGCCTTCCAAGTCTGGGGACTACTAGTCCAGGATTTATTACTTGTCATGCTTTTCGGACACAATGGTTGATCCCATATTCAGGTGGATTTGGAAATGTTCTTGTACACTGAAGTTTAAGGTTTTTGGGTGGCTCCTTTTGATGGATCGCCTAAACACTAGAGACATGATGCAGCGGCGGCATTGGATTATCCAGGATGACACTTGTGTTCTATGTCACTTGGCATCACATGAGGACAGAACCCATCTCTTCTTCGCTTGCAATTTTAGCTAGCGTATCTGGAACTACCTGGGTATTTCACGGAATCCTCAACCAAACTAGACCACTTATGACATGGATTCTGATGCTATGAGGGATTTTGGACATCCTTTTTTCTCTGAGATAGTGTTCACTGCCACTTGGAATATTTGGATGCAAAGAAATGGGAAGATCTTCAGGAATGAATCACCTTCTTTTAGGGCATGGAGGAGGAATTTTTTGCATGACATTTCTCTTTTAGCACATAGAATCAAATGTAAATATAGGAATAGTCTAATCTCTTGGATAGCTTCCTTACCCTAATCATTTCTTTTGTAAGTATTACTCTCTCCTCCTCTCTCTTAACTTTGTAACTTTGTACACTTTGGCTCTGTGGTTTAATAAAAGACTGTGAGGCTATTGCCTTGCAGTACATAGTCAAAAAAAAGATTGAAGAAGAAGTGTATGTTGCACAACCGCCTGGCTTTGAAGATCCAAAACTTCCTGACATGGTTTACAAGCTCAACAAGGCACTGTATGGCCTCAAACAAGCCCCTCGTGCTTGGTATGTGTAACGCCCTCGATGCGGCTATATCTCCCACGTGTCGAAGCACGACTTAGAGGCATAACCGCATTGAAAGTAATGTCGCAAGTGAGGTAATCTTCACACAACCCATGTAATACATAAGGGAAAGAGATAAATAGTTGGCTTACAATCGCCACTTCACACAATTACATGAATAAAGCATTACAACATCCAAATACAATCAAGGTCCGACAACGGAACCAAAGTAAAAGAAGAACCCCAAATGCGACAAGGTCCCCGATCGACCCCAACTGGGCTCCACTACTGATCGACTGAAACGAAACAACACAAAGGACAAGATCTTCATCGAGCTCCTCCTTGAGCTTGGTTGCGTCATCTGCATGGTCCCATCGGCACCTGCAAGCTGGTTTTGGAAGTATCTGTGAGCCACGGGGACTCATCAATCTCGCACCCTCGCGATCAAGACTATTTAAGCTTATGGGTAAGGTAAAGATATGAGGTGGAGCTGCAGCAAGCGACTAGCGTATATGGTGGCTAACATACGCAAAAGAGAGCGAGAAGAGAAGGCAAAGCACGGTCGAGAAACTATGATCAAGAAGTGATCCTAGAACAACCTACGTCAAGCATAACTCCAACACCGTGTTCACTTCCCGGACCCCGCCGAGAAGAGACCATCACGGTTACGCACGCGGTTGATGCATTTTAATTAAGGTCAACTTCAGGTTTTCTACAACCGGACATTAACAAATTCCCATCTTCCCATAACCACAGGCACGGCTTTCGGAAGTTCAAATCCCTGCAGGGGTGTTCCAACTTAGCCCATGACAAGCTCTCACGGTCAACGAAGGAATAGACCTCCTCCCGAGACATTCCGATCAGACTCGGTATCCCGGTTCTACAAGGCATCCTCGACAATGGTAAAACAAGTCCAGCAAGACCGCCCGATGCGCCGACATCCTGATAGGAGCTGCACATATCTCGTTCTCAGGGCAACACCGGATGAACACTACGTACAGCTAAAACCAGCCCTCAAGTTTCCCCGAGGTGGCACCGCAAGTGGCTCTAGTTTGTACCAACACTTAGACAAGCACTGGCCGGGGGGGGTTAAAATAAAGATGACCCTCGAGATGCGCGACTCCCAAGGGAAAAAGGCTAGGTGGCGAATGGTAAAACCAAGGTTCGGCCTTGCTGGAGGAGTTTTATTCAAAGCGAACTGTCAAGGGGTTCCCATTATAACCCAACCGCGTAAGGAACGCAAAATCCGGGAACATAACACCGATATGACGGAAACTAGGGCGGCAAGAGTGGAACAAAACACCAGGCATAAGGCCGAGCCTTCCACCCTTTACCAAGTATATAGATGCATTAATTAAATAAGATATATTTTGATATCCCAACAAGTAAACATGTTCCAACAAGGAACAACAACTCCATGTTCCAATAAGGAACAAACTTCAATCTTCACCTGCAACTAACAACGCTATAAGAGGGGCTGAGCAAAGCGGTAACATAGCCAAACAACGGTTTGCTAGGACAAGGTGGGTTAGAGGCTTGGTTCAACAATATGGGAGGCATGATAAGCAAGTGGTAGGTCTCGCGGCATAGGCATAGCAAAAGAGCGAGCAACTAAGCAAGCAAAGATAGAAGTGATTTCGAGGGTATGGTCATCTTGCCTGAAATCCCGCAAGGAAGAAGAACGAGTCCATGAAGAAGACAAACGGACGTAGTCGAATGGGTCCTCACAAACGCGACGTTATCGGAACCAACCCGAAGAAGCAACACCGGAAAAGAGCAAACAACATAGTAAACAACCACCACATAATCATGGCATGATGCACAATCAAGTATGATGCATGTCCGGTTTAAATATGCATGGCATGGCAAAGTGCACAAACAAAACTACAAATTAAGTGGAGATCAATATGCAACGAGTTGCATATTGACGAAACACCACATGACTTATTTAGTTCTCTCTCGGTTATGTACCCAACAATATTAAATGTTGTTAAGCATGTCAAGAGGTGAAACATAAAGGGATTATCTATCTAAACAATTTAAATGGGGCCGGATATAGCAAATGACAAATCCGGTAAATCCCCATATGCATATAGCAAATTAATACAAACAACAATTTTAAATATTCTTGATGTTGTTAACATGATGCGGATGACATGTTCAAGTTTATGCAAGTTGTTAAGAAAATGTTGATAAGAGCATTATGAAGCATTTGTCACCGTGGTGGAAAGAAAAGGGGTGCCACGGCAACGATACGAAAACGGTGCCACGGCAGCGTTCCGGTTCTGGTAACTCGATTGAGATACCAATGCAAAGGAGAAGTGTGCGGATGCGTGCAAAAGATGGTGGGGCGCTCCCGGATTCCGGGTGTCCCACGAGTTGGCGACAAGGAAACAGGTGACAATTTGGACACGGTGCAAACCCGAGCATCTCAAACATCGCAAGCATTCATTCACGGACGTCGTCTCGAGGTTATACCTTCGAAGCGTGCAAGTGGGGCAGTTCTTGTTCGGTGCAAAGTATAGGAATTAGTCGTTCTCACGACGGCGGTAGTGGAAGCAGTCGTTCTCGCATGCTCTAGGGTCAACGGTAGAGGTTCTCGCGATCTCGGTGACGGTAGTGGTACATGTTTATCGTTGCCCGAGTTTCCGTAGATGTTCATGTCACCGTAGTGGTACTTGGTGAATCCCGAAACGGTCTTGGCGCCTTCGCGCGTAGGGGTACTTGGCGTTTTACTCCACGGTCTTGGCGGATCCATGCGATGGTAGTGGTACTCGCGAAGAGGTACTTAACGAATCCAACGTCCTCGGGGCGACGGTAGTGGTACACACGACGTCGGGGTACTTGTCGGTCCGGTCTTGGCGGTGTAGATGTACACGTTGTCGGGGTACCTGTTGCATCACCGGGTGTAGTCGTACATGTTCGAAGCGGGACTTAGCGTATCCATGTACTTGGCAGTCTAGGACGTAGAGGTACACTTGTCCAAGTGGAACTTGACGATGACGGGGTCTTCAGGGTACTTGGCACTTGAGGTTCCAATCTGGTTTCGAATGCATTCACGCAACACACCGCAGGAGCAAGAGGCAACAACTTGGTGGGGTTCTGCCCATACATGGTGAATCGAAGTCGAGGCGAACGGCACTGCTTGAGAAGGCAAACGACGGCTGTGACGAGGCATGAGCAGAGGCCAAGGAGCTCGATGGGGCAAGTGGAGCAACACGCGGCAGGGGCGTCCATGAAGGTGAGCAGGGAAGGCATGGCAATGAGGCATGGGAGGATCCCGTGGCCGTGGAGGGCCAGCGGCGGCCTGGACAACGGCGGAGACGGGGCTGGAGATGGACGACGAGGAGGATAGCTTGGGGTCGAGCGTGGTGCAGGGCTCCGGCGGCAGGAGCAGGGAGCTTGGTGCGGCGACGGCAGAGGCGCGGCGACGACAGAGGCGCGACGCTCCGGTTGAGAGACTTGGCGCTCAGCGGCGTTGGGCGAAGGATGACGCAGCAGTGGGGCGACGAACGGGCGGCGGGGCTTGGCTGCTCGTGGAGGACGGCGGGCGTCGAGGCTCCAGGGCCTTGGCGCGGCGGCCCTCGCGGGAGACGGGGAGGAGGCGAGATGGCGCGGCGGCGGCCTCACCGGAGTGGAGAAGGCGGCGGCACTGGCTCGCGCATGCTGGGATCGGGATCGGGATCCCTATCTCTGTTGCGAGCGTGTGAGGAGGAGGGAATCAAGGAGAGAAGTGGGATCAAGGGAGCTGGCTTCTGGCGGCGGCGATGGGAACGAGAGGGAGTAGCGATCGGGCTCAGCTGGCGGCTAGGGTTAGTTAGGCAGGGGCCAGCTGGGCCTTGGGCCACTGGTGCGGCTGCTGGTCGTTGGGAGGCCCAGGTGGAAAGTGGTGCAGGCCACCTCTCCCTCTAAATATCTCTGTCCCTTCCTTCTCTTATAATTTTCTTTATCAGAAAAATAAGAGAAGACAAAGAAAGAAAGTGGGGGGTTAGGATACGAAGTTGGACTTGCGGATAATTATCACGGACTCGTAAAAATGTGCACGGTCCATGAAAAATAGGAGAGGCAAGATTGCAAGGATTTAATTCAAAGTCATTTGAATTTAATTCAAATGGTTTGAACAAGGGCTAGGAAAAAGATGTGTCCAAAAATGTTCGGATTTTTGGTAGAGCTCCGAAATATGATGAAAGAAATATATGGCCATGTTGGAGACCGAGAATTAAGATAACAAAGGCATTGGGATATTTTGCAAGTGTGTTTGCGTTAACTCCAAACGAATGGAATATTTTTATTTAGCTCCCTAATATTGGGAGGATATGTTATAAAGAGAATCACCATGTGAATTCCCTCGATTTAAATGGACCGAAGATCCATGCAATTTATTTAGTTGAGTTGCAAAAGATTTATGAGATGATGGCATGATGACATGATGCAATGCAAAAAATAAAAGGGCAAGCACAAATGAAACACACGGCGAAACCCGGAATATAAGGAAGTCTTCTCGAGCATCGGTCTCGGGGCGTCACAGTATGACACACTCAAGGACTTCCTGAAGAGCAAAGGCTTCAAACCTGGTTCCCTGGATCCCACACTCTTCACGAAGACATATGATGATGAACTGTTTGTGTGCCAAATATATGTGGATGACATTATCTTCGGCTGCACTAATCAGAAATACAGTGATGAGTTTGGATACATGATGCAAGAGCAATATCAGATGTCCATGATGGGTGAGCTGAAGTTCTTCCTTGGTCTTCAAATACGACAGCAACGCAACGACATCTTCATATCTCAAGAGAAATACCTCGAAGATTGCCTGAAGAAGTTTGGAATGCAAGACTGCAAAGGTTATACGACCCCAATGCCTACCAAGAGTCATCTAGATTCTGACGCCAATGGTAAAGAGTTCGATCAAAAGGTATACCACTCCATGATTGGTTCTTTGCTTTATTTATGTGCATCTAGGCCAGATATCATGCTTAGTGTTTGCATGTGTGCCCGATTCCAAGCGGCACCAAAGGAATCACATCGCTTAGCTGTGAAGCGAATTCTTCGATATTTGGCTTACACCCCAACACTAGGATTATGGTATCCAAAGGGCTCAGAGTTTGATCTAGTTGGATTCTCGGATGCTGATTATGCTGGTGACAAGGTGGATCGCAAGTCTACATCAGGCACATGTCACTTTCTGGGAAGATCACTTGTATGTTGGTCTTCAAAGAAGCAGAACTGTGTATCTCTCTCCACTGCTGAATCTGAATACATTGCTGCTGGATCTTGCTGCGCTCAGCTTCTATGGATGAAGCAAACACTCAAAGACTATGGCATTCATCTAAAGCAAGTGCCACTCTACTGCGACAATGAAAGCGCCATCAAGATCAGCAAAAACCTAGTTCAGCACTCGAAGACAAAGCATATTCAGATCCGTCATCACTTTCTCAGAGATCATGTCATGAAGGAAGATATTGATATCATTCACGTCAACACTGAAGAGCAGCTGACAGATATCTTCACAAAGCCCTTGGATGAGAAAAGGTTTTGCAAGTTGCGGTGTGAGCTAAATATCTTGGAATCCTCAAATGTCCTGTGATCATGCACACATCCTAACACTTATGCATGTTGATGACTTAGATGTGCAAACACACAAAGTAGCGTATATCTTCAACTAATGAAGACTTACACTCTAAGTGTGAATACATTAACGCGGAATTTGACTTCGGAGCGCCACGATAATTGTGCGTCGTGTCTAGGTCTAATACTTCCTATACGGTGGGTAACGCCACCACCAAACTTTTGTTTGGAATACTTTCTGTTGGCGTTACATTTGCAAAGTCCTCGCATTTTGTTTGTCTTCAATGTTAACATGGCTTCATGTTTATCTTCACTATATTGATTTGATTTCTGTCCTCTACAGCATTCAGTTATAGCTATGTCTTCTAGTTGAATCTTTTGAACTAAGTGAATGTGATCGGACCCTAACCTTTCTATGCTTCCGTCTCAAATCTATCTATCCAAATCATATGCATTCTATTGAAACTGTCAAATGTCTTCTCTGCGTCCTTGTCAGCAGAAGATACAGAGACAAACATTAATCTGTTTTCACTCAATCCTTTTTACCTGAAACCGGGAGAAGCGGGGACGACCACCCAACAATCCAAGCGTACGTGGGAACGTGGAACAACCTCCGACGTGTTGCATGATCGCCACGTGTCCTTCAGATGTGAACCGCCAGGGGCACCTGCGTAATAACGCTGTGCCGTCCCTGTCCCTATAAATACACGCCTAACCCCAGTCATTATCTCTTCTTCCACTTTTCTCTCTCTCTTGCACAAACCCTAGCGCCACCGCTAGCCCTCGACGACGCCGGCGACGAAGCGCTTAGCTGCCGCGACCTCACCAACGCCGTCCTCACGCCGGCCGCGGACATCATCTTCTCCGCCGTTGCCGTAGGTGTCCTCCGTCGCCAAGTTAGGGCACGGAAGATCGAACTGCTCGGCCTCTTATCCCACTCCGTCTAGTAGTTCCTCAAGTGGTAAATAAAAACTCTTTTTACAGTCCTTTTAATCCGATAGATTCATCCTTTTCAACCACAAGTGGATTTTCTGTTGCTACAAAGTTGGATCTATCCTGTTCTGCATCTCATAGCATGCCTAGTATGTTCACTTATGCTTCACAAAGTAGTTAGATTCCTCATTTGTACTTATTCGTGGATTCGCCCAAATCTGGAACCAACTCTCTACATATGAGTGAATGTCTTCGCACTATGAGGTCAATGTCTTCTAAACTGATTTATCTTCAAAATCCTCTAAGAATGCATATGACCTCTTCCCCTTCCCTCGCATCTCTAATGCTGTCACAGGTA
The DNA here is from genome assembly GCF_003073215.2 of Triticum urartu. NCBI lineage: Eukaryota > Viridiplantae > Streptophyta > Magnoliopsida > Poales > Poaceae > Triticum > Triticum urartu. The sequence goes on along the minus strand of NC_053022.1, from coordinate 559,558,710 downwards.
CATGTCCGTGGGAGAATCCCTTGGTTCTCATAGTCTGCATTCATTTGCATAGTTCTTACAGCATCACATAAATTCTCCTGAAGCCAGTTCCTGTCTGACCAGTAGAGGGAAGACTTTGACAGTGTTGAAGCCTTTCAGTCTAAACTTCATGGCAAAAGAGAAATCGGCAAGGAAGGGTGGCAGACAGCACCGTGGGGGTACATCAATGGACCTGCCTGAAGATCTCTATGAACTATACAAAACTGACCCCGAAGAAAGCTATGGTCAGCGCAAGATACGAATCCAATGGATTCGAAGATATTGGGCCGAGCAATGGTTCAAGTACAGATTCGTCACCAAGGAGTATGCTGAAAAGAATGCTCTCTCGCGTCCTTGGGGAGATATTTTCTATAAAAATCTTCAACCCAAGACCAGAACCGAAGCCATTGCTCAAGGATTTCACCCTTGCATGGTCCGAGGGCCACAACCTACTGATGTCGACCCATCGTCATTGCTATGGTGTTGAGATGACAATCTGTTCAAGCGCAACTATCAGTCTGCAAAGAACTCGGCCAAGGAAAACAAGAAGTCATTGGGATTAGACTTCAACCCAGGCCCCTCTGCGCCACATGCCGACGGCACACGCGAAGCTGAACCCAATCTTGTTGGGCCCTTCTACAACTGAGAAGGTCTCTGTCGGTGTCAAAACCGGCGGATCTCGGGTAGGGGGTCCCGAACTGTGCGTCTAGGCCAGATGGTAACATGAGGCAGGGGACACAATGTTTTACCCAGGTTCGGGCCCTCTTGATGGAGGTAAAACCCTACGTCCTGCTTGATTAATATTGATGATATGGGTAGTACAAGAGTAGATCTGCCACGAGATCAGAGAGGCTAAACCCTAGAAGCTAGCCTATGGTATGATTGTATGTTGTGGTTGTTGTCCTACGGACTAAAACCCTTCGGTTTATATAGACACTGGAGAGGGTTAGGGTTACACAAGGTCGGTTACAAAGGAGGAGATATCCATATCCGTATTGCCTAGCTTGCCTTCCACGCCAAGTAGAGTCCCACCCGGACACGAGACGAAGTCTTCAATCTTGTATCTTCATAGTCTAACAGTCCGGCCAATGGAGATAGTCTGGTGAAAGTGCAACTATCCCTAGGTGGTTTTGGTAATTCATAACAACATATAGCTCATTGAGCTAATGCTATTCCAAGATGATTATTTCAGGAAAGCTCAATGATTGGCATGGCATGGATGTGAAAGTGGAACCCTCAAAATGCTAAGGACAAAGGATTGGCTCAAGCTCAAAAGCTCAAGACTCTTCATTTTATATTTTAGTGATCCAAGATCACATTGAGTCTTTAGGAAAAGCCAATACTATCAAGGAGGGATGAGGTGTTGCTTAATGAACCTGTTGCTTCATGTGCTTAGTGATATGCTCCAAAAACCCTCAACTACTTTCCCATATCCACATATGACCTAAACCCTAAGCCAAACTCGGTCCTACCGATTCTTTCTATCTGGCGCCACCGAGTTTCATTTGTCATAAGCCACTGCCAAACCCTAGCAATTCGGTTCTACCGATAGGGATCTCGGTCTCACCGAGATGGGATTGCAAACTCTCTGTTTCCCTTTCGTAACTTTTCGGTCTCACCGAAAGAGTGGATCGGTCCCACCGAGATTGCAATGTAAATTCAGTGTTTCCTTTTTGTAACTTTTCGGTCTCACCGAAAGAGCAAATCAGTCCCACCGAGTTTGCCTGACCAACTCTCTGGTTAGCTAATTCCCAAAATCGGTCTCACCGAGTTTGTGTAATCGGTCTCACCGAGATTACGTTATGCCCAAACCCTAACCATATCGGTCCTACCGAGTTGCATGTCAGTCCCACCGAAAATCTCTAACGGTCACTAGGTTTACCTTCTCGGTCCGACCGAGTTTGTTGATTCGGTCCCACCGAGATTGGAAAACTGTGTGTAACGGTTGGATTTTGTGTGGAGGCTATATATACCCCTCCACCTCCTCTTCATTCGCGGAGAGAGCCATCAGAACACATACACAATTCCAACTCATATGTTCTGAGAGAGAACCACCTACTCATGTGTTGAGACCAAGATATTCCATTCCTACCATATGAATCTTGATCTCTAGCCTTCCCCAAGTTGCTTTCCACTCAAATCTTCTTTCCACAAAATCCAAATCCTATGAGAGAGAGTTGAGTGTTGGGGACACTATCATTTGAAGCACAAGAGCAAGGAGTTCATTACCTACACACCATTTGTTACTTCTTGGAGAGTGGTGTCTCCTAGATTGGCTAGGTGTCACTTGGGAGCCTCCGACAAGATTGTGGAGTTGAACCAAGGAGTTTGTAAGGGCAAGGAGATCGCCTACTTCGTGAAGATCTACCGCTAGTGAGGCAAGTCCTTCGTGGGCGATGGCCATGGTGGGATAGACAAGGTTGCTTCTTCGTGGACCCTTTGTGGGTGGTTGCTTCTTCGTGGACCCTTCGTGGGTGGAGCCCTGTGTGGACTCGCGCAACCGTTACCCTTGTGGGTGGAGCCCTGTGTGGACTCGCGCAACCGTTACCCTTTGTGGTTGAAGTCTCCATCAACGTGGATGTAGGATAGCACCACCTATCCGAACCACGGGAAAAACATCCGTGTCTCCAATTGCGTTTGAATCTCCAAACCCTTCCCTTTACATTCTTGCAAGTTGCATGCTTTACTTTCCGCTGCAATATACTCTTTGCATGCTTGCTTGAATTGTGTGATGATTGCTTGACTTGTCCTACAATAGCTAAAATCTGCCAAGAACTAAAATTGGGAAAAGGTTAAGTTTTTATTTGGTCAAGTAGTCTAATCACCCCCCTCTAGACATACTTTCGATCCTACATCTGGCTGTCTGGAGACCCCCTAATCCAGGACTCCCTCAGTAGCCCCTGAACCAGGCTTCAATGACGATGAGTCCGGCGCGCAGTATTGTCTTCGACATTGCAAGGCGGGTTCCTTCTCCGAATACATCACAGAAGAATTTGAATACGAGGATAGTGTCCGACCCTGCAAAATAAGTTCCACATACCACCGTAGAGAGAATAATATTTTCGGAAATCTAATTTGCTGACTTGTTTTGACAACATGACGTTATGTCATGGCCCGGTGATTATTCGAACCGTTTCCTTTAACTAGCCCCGCACATAACGCGAGGCAGTTTTTCGACACGTCTTGTCAAAGCAGAGATCGTGTCCCCTTATTACGGGATTCTCATCAATACGGGCATGGGTAACCCAACCGCGCCATCGATTACGGCGCTTGGGGGATAAGCGAGTTTTACCAGGCTAGTGGGGACGCTTAGTTTCGTCCGCCCATATAAAGGGATAAGGATTCACCTTTCTATCCATGCCTTCTTCCTCCTTCGCTCATCCGTTTTCGCACACTCGAGCTCTAGCGCCCAAGTCCACACTTCCCACCTCAACCTTCTCCAACCATGTCCGGAGTGGGAGGCAGGTGGATGGTCTCCTCCGTCACGGATGGAGACATCAAGAAGCTGAGGAGAGCCGAATACCTGCCCGGCAACATCGCGCACCGGCTCCCAGATGAGGGGCAGCTCATCCCCACCCCCAGGCCCCATGAGAGGGTAGTGTTCCTCACCCATTTCCTCCGCGGATTGGGATTCCCTCTCCACCCATTCGTCCGGGGGCTCATGTTCTATTACGGCCTGGATTTCCACGATCTGGCCCCGAACTTCATCCTCAACATCTCGGCGTTTATCGTCGTGTGCGAGGCCTTCCTCCGCATCAAGCCCCACTTCGGCTTATGGTTGAAGACCTTCAATGTCAAGCCGAAGGTTGTGGGTGGCCGCCAGGCGGAGTGCGGAGGCGCCATGGTGGGCAAGATGCCCAACATAACATGGCTCGAGGGCTCCTTTGTGGAAACCATAAAGGGGTGGCAATCGGGGTGGTTCTACATCACCGAGCCGCGCGACCCCGCATGGGCAGCGGCCCCCGAGTTCCGATCTGGCATCCCCACGCGGCTCACCTCCTGGAAAGAGAAGGGCCTGTCCTGGGGTAGTTCGGGAGAGCTGACCGGACTCCAAACATGTATTCAAAACATGGTGAACAAGAAGCTCAAACTTGTCAACGTGGTCCAGGTCATGCTCCACCGCCGGATCCTCCCGTGCCAACAATGAGAGTTCAACTTGTGGGAGTTCGACCCAGCGCAGCACCGAACTCTGAACAGGCTCTTCGACACAACTCACGAAGATGCCTGGAGGGTGTTGTTCAAAAGCGCCAAGGTCCCCCCTCCCATTACTAAGGATCGCGGATTCAGCGCGAAGCGCCAAGCCAGTGCGGTAAGCTACTTTACCTTTCACAGGATACTTATTTCTTATAGATTGACTCCATGCGGGACCTAAATGTTGGGGAACGTAGTAATTTCAAAAAATTTCCTACGCACACGCAAGATCATGGTGATGCATAGCAACGAGGGGAGAGTATGTCTACGTACCCTTGCTAGATCGCAAGCGGAAGCGTTGACACAACGTAAAGGAAGTAGTCGTACGTCTTCTCTCCGACCGATCCAAGAACCGTTACTCCGGCACCCGAGTTCTTAGCACACGTACAACTCGATGACAATCCCCGGGCTCCGATCCAGCAAAGCGTCGGGGAGGAGTTCCGTCAGCACGACGGCATGGTGACGATCTTGATGTTCTACCGTCGCAGGGCTTCGCCTCAGCACCGCTACAATATGATCGAGGTGGAATATGGTGGCAGGGGGCACCGCACACGGCTAAGGAACGATCTCAATGATCAACTTGTGTGTCCTAGGGTGCCCCCTGCCTCCGTATATAAAGGAGCCAAGGGGGAGGGGGCGGCCGGCCAAGGAGGGCGCGCCAAGGGAGTCCTACTCCCTCTGGGAGTAGGATTCCCCCCCAATCCTAGTTGGAATAGGATTCCTCGAGGGGGGAAAGAGAGAGAGGGGGCCGGCCACCTCTCCTTGTCCTAATAGGACTAGGGGAGGGGGGTGGCGCGCGGCCCACCTTGGGCTGCCCCTTTCTCCTTTCCACTAAAGCCCACTAAGGCCCATATAGCTCCCGGGGGGTTCCGTAACCTCCCGGTACTCCGGTAAAATCCCGATTTCACCCGGAACACTTCCGATATCCAAACATAGGCTTCCAATATATCAATCTTTATGTCTCGACCATTTCGAGATTCCTCGTCATGTCCGTGATCACATCCGGCACTCTGAACTAACTTCGGTACATCAAAAATGCATAAACTCATAATAACTGTCATCGTAACGTTAAGCGTGCAGGACCCTACGGTTCGAGAACAATGTAGACATGACCGAGACACGTCTCCGGTCAATAACCAATAGCGGGACCTGGATGCCCATATTGGCTCCTACATATTCTACAAAGATCTTTATCGGTCAGACCGCATAACAACATACGTTGTTCCCTTTGTCATCGGTATGTTACTTGCCCGAGATTCGATCGTCGGTATCCAATACCTAGTTCAATCTCGTTACCGGCAAGTCTCTTTACTCGTTCCATAATACATCATCTCACAACTACCATATTAGTTGTAATGCTTGCAAGGCTTATGTGATGTGCATTACCGAGAGGGCCCAGAGATACCTCTCCGAAAATCGGAGTGACAAAACCTAATCTCGAAATACGCCAACCCAACATGTACCATTGGAGACACCTGTAGTACTCCTTTATAATCACCCAGTTACGTTCTGACGTTTGGTAGTACCCAAAGTGTTCCTCCGGTAAACGGGAGTTGCATAATCTCATAGTTATAGGAACATGTATAAGTCATGAAGAAAGCAATAGCAACATACTAAAACGATCGGGTGCTAAGCTAATGGAATGGGTCATGTCAATCAGATCATTCAACTAATGATGTGACCTCGTTAATCAAATAACAATTCATTGTTCATGGTTAGGAAACATAACCATCTTTGATTAACGAGCTAGTCAAGTAGAGGCATACTAGTGACACTTTGTTTGTCTATTTATTCACACATGTATTACGTTTCCAGTTAATACAATTCTAGCATGAATAATAAACATTTATCATGATTATAAGGAAATAAATAATAACTTTATTATTGCCTCTAGGGCATATTTCCTTCACTAAACTCCCGTACCTTTGACAGGACTGGCAGGAGACGGCCGGACAGATCGACTGTCCGGCTCCTTTGCCCGAAGGCCCAGCAGACGCTCTTCTGGCGAAGATGCTGACTCCGGCCCCTTATACGGTGTCGGAGAAGACCAAGAAGGCAAAGGGAACCCGAAAGAGTTCCCGACGCCAGGCGTCATCGGACTCTCCGTCCGATGACTCTGCGGCGCACTCCTCCCCCGAAGACGAGGAAGAAGAAGAAGATGCTCCCCCTCCAGCTGGGGGAGATAAGAAAAGGAAGGCCGCCCCAACTGGGGGGGCCGAAGGGTCCAAGAAGGGAAGGACTCTCCTTCCGGACAGTTCCACCGCCGTCGACGAAGGCGAAGACGAGTGGTTGCCCAGGGCCAAGCCCCCGGGGAGATCGTAAGTATTTGGATACCAGAGTAACTCATAGCATTCCTTTGTCGCACTGCTTTCCCTAACGCCGAACATGATTATGCAGGCCGCCACGAGCCAATATTGATGTATCATCGGATGACTCCCTGGGCTCGTCGGACATGGATAGCGATCCAGTCCCGACCGCCACCTCCCCTCATCCTGCCAACGACGCCGAGGTGCTGTCTCAAGAGGCACTGGACCGAAGGGAGACAGTCCCGGAGGCGCCTCAAGGCGACCTTCCGGACTCCGGGAGCCGAGGGGACGGTGCCCCTGAGAGCTCCGAGTTCGGCCCTCAGCCGAACACCGCACCGGAACCTCCAGCGGTTCCAGGCTCGGGCAGGCGGCCTCCTTCTAAGAGGGGCAAGACGCCTGTGCCGGTGACCTCTGTCCATCCAGAGGTGCCGGACAATCTGCTGGAGGCGCTTCGCAGCGCTTCCATCGACAAGGAGCATCGTACTGTTATGAGTGCGGTGGTCCAGAAGGTTCAGTCCGCCAAGAGCGGGTTGACTGAAGCCTGTGCCAGCCTTCTAACAGGCTTTGAGGTAAGTGTTTTAAAATGTAGTAGAAATATTACCGCTAGACAGTAGCCCCTGATGCTTTATTCGGTGTTCACAAAGAAAAGCCGAACAGAGGATCAAATAATATCGCAGGAGTCTAATATAAGTATGTCAATATGCGTATGCAGGCCTCGCTGCTGGCGTCCGCCGCACTGACTGCGGAGGTTGCCGTACCGAAGCAGGACCTCGAGGGGTCCAGGAAAGAGCTCGGCCTTGCCAAGAGGCAGCTCGAGGAGAACAAGGGTAAGTAATACCCTGTCTATGGATATGTATATATAAACGAAGATGCGATTGCAAAATGACAGGATCATCGTATCTTTGCCAGGGGCCACGACCAAGGTGGCGACCCTGAAGCAAGCGCTAACCAAGGCCGAAGATAAAGAGGCCAAGGAGCACACCAAGAGAGAGAAGCACGAGGCTCGGGTGGGCGAGGTGCAGCAAGAACTCCAGGCTCTCGTGGCGAAGCACGAGGCGTTGGAGCTTGACTCAAAGACGCGGGAGTCTGAGCTTGCCGCGGCCCTCGAGAGCGCAAAAAGTGCCAAGGACGAAGCCCAAAAGGCCCTCCAGGAGATCAAGGCAATGAAGAAGATAGCGGCGGGTAAGGCTTTCTATATGCAAAGCAAGCATGTAAGAGTAAATTACCGATTACTTACCCGAATCCGGAGCTCTCCAGGAGCATTCGCAGATTTGCCCCGCAGCGTGTCCGATGCCGCACAATTTTACCAGGCCGAGGATGGAAGCTCAATGGAGAAGCTGTTCTGGTCTCAGTATGCTGAGGCCGAACACTCGGTGCCAATGAGCGACCAGCTGAAGCAGATGGTCGAGCTACATAAGGCGGCCGATCGGGCCATGAAGGGCTTTATAGTCCGGCTATGGCCTGGCGACGCCCTTCCGAACAGCTTCTTCGGCCTGGTGAGGCGGCTTGTGGATGCCTGTCCGTGGCTGGAGGTCGTCAAGTGATCTGTCTGCATTGAAGGTGCACGCCGGGCTTTTGCTCGTGTGAAATTGCAGTGGGTCAAGCTAGACGCCGTGAAGCTGATCAAGGAGGGGCCGCCGGAGGGCAAGGAGAACCGCCACCCCGAGATGTACTACGAGGGTGTTCTGCCGGGTGCCCGTCTCATAGCGGATGAGTGTTCCAAAGATGTAATATTTGAGTGAAACTTGCTCGTTTTATCCTGTATTTATGAAAACTTGTTTCATATGCGCGATGAAATGCTTGTTTGAATTTAAAATATTGCCTTATGTTTGACTGTTTATCCAATCTGAGAGATGGCTAGTCCTCGGCTTCTGCACCCATGCCACGAGTGCTGGGGTGTTCGGGATAAACCTGAGCACTCTTGTTCCCATGTTTGGGTCCTTCGAGGGAGGTGCTTAGCACAACGAACAAGGCAACCGGACTAATAATGCTTTATCACTCTCACTTAGCCATAGAAATCTATAATTTTAAATTTCGGCGAAGCCCCTGGTATTCGGAAGGCCGAATTTGGGGCACGATACACGCCTTTAAGCCGGACAGGGCAGGCCCCTCGCTCTAAGCGGCATAAGTCTTTAGGGACTCGAAAACCTCGCCGAACAGCGACCAGTCTCCCGCCTTATCATGACAGTCAGTTTTAGCTTTCTCTACTGAGGTGCTGAACCCAGCAGAACCGGGGCACAATCACAGTAGTCCTCCTAGCGCTATCTTAGCCGATAGAGCGGAACGTAAGGTACCAAAACATAGGAGCCGGGCAAACCCGACATTTGACCAAAGACATGATTCGGAGCTGATGCTATAATGCTATAAGTTCGGGGTGCCGCACTTGTGAAAGTGTTCGAACTTTTCACACCGTATTGTGGGGTACGTAAGCCCCTGGTGTGTTGGCCATACCAAAGTGTACGGTTGCAAGGCGTCATTAATGAACACATGGATATATATATATAACAAGAATGCAATAATAGTCGTAATGTCATGCATTGTTTAGTCAAAAGATCGCGTTAAAGCAGAGTGATACAGGTAGTGCGATAAGCAAAGAGTAGGACTATGTCCCTTCCAAGGGCAAGCTGAGGAATGATATGAAATCGAATATTTCGCTCATTACTGTAATCCACCTGGGAATTCCGTGGTATGACGTAGCTGGTTGCCTCCTTGGTTGCTGCATCATGTGTTCGGCAGTAGTGCTGCCGGACAGTGTTTCCAGAGATTAAGGTCCTGAAAAAAGAGAAAATTTACAAAACGGGAAGCCCCTAGTGCGGTTTAAGCCGCGTCTTGGGGCGTGCCGCAGTTTTGCCCCCCCTCCCCACCTGTGCCCATGGTATTTTTAGTGCGTAATTATGTACGCGTGGCACGAGTTTTGCCGTTGGGCTGGGATTTGGGTGGGCGCCGTATTGCTACGCGAGCTCAGATCGTGCCAGGCGGTCCATTTGCCGATTGCTCCGAGCGCTCTTGAAGGTGTCCGGGCTTTGAAGCACCGAACTGGTTGATTGCCTTGAGAGGCTGCTTTGCGCTTCTGCTGCGAGGGCCGCGGTGTGCTCCTCTGTTCGGAGAGAGTGATATGTGTTTCCATTGACTGTAATAACTCCGCGAGGTCCTGGCATCTTGAGCTTGAGGTATTCATAATGTGGCACCACATTGAATCTAGCAAATGCGGTTTGCCCGAGCAGCGCATGATAACCACTGCGGAACGGGACTATGTCGAAGATAAACTCTTCGCTTCGCAAGTTATCCGGGGATCCGAAGACCACTTCCAGTGTAATTGAGCCTGTGCAATGGGCCTCTACACCTGGAATGACGCCTTTAAAGGTCGTTTTTGTGGGTTTGATCCTTGAGGGTTCTATACCCATTTTGCGCACTGTGTCCTGATAAAGCAGGTTCAGGATGCTACCGCCATCCATAATGACTCGAGTGAGGTGAAATCCGTCAATGATTGGGTCTAGGACCAGTGGCGAATCCGCCATGACGGATACTAGTGGGGTGGTCCCTGCGATCGAAGGTGATCGGACAGGAGGACCAAGGGTTGAACTTTGGGGCGACCGGCTCCAACGCATATATGTCCCTGAGCGCACGCTTCCGCTCCCTCTTGGGGATGTGGGTTGCGTATATCATGTTCACCGTCTGCACTTGTGGGGGAAACCTCTTCTGTCCTCTGATGTGTGGCTGCCGTGATTCCCCCTCGTCATCGCTATGTGGCCCCTTGTCTTTGTTTTCGGCAAGCAACTTGCCGGCCTGCTTGAACACCCAACAATCCCTGTTGGTGTGATTGGCTGCCTTATCTGGGGTGTCGTGTATTTGACACGAGCGATCGAATATACGGTCCAAGCTGGACGGACCCGGCGTACTTTGTTTGAATGGCTTTTTCCGCTGACTGGGTTTAGAGCCTTTGAATACGGCATTGACTGCCGTGTCCTCGGTATTTTCGCTGTTAATGTGGCGCTTATGTTTGTTGCGACGTGACCTGCCATTACCATCCTTGGTATCCGAAGTACCATGGTTCTTTGATATGTTATTACTACGAGCCAGCCAGCTGTCTTCTCCCGCACAAAAGCGGGTCATGAGCGTCGTGAGAGCTGCCATAGATTTCGGCTTTTCCTGACCAAGGTGCCGGGCTAGCCACTCATCTCAGATGTTGTGTTTGAAAGCCGCTAAGGCCTCTGCATTCGGACAGTCGATGATTTGATTTTTCTTTGTAAGGAACCGAGTCCAGAATTGCCTGGCCGACTCTTCTGGCTGCTGAATTATGTGGCTCAAGTCATCGGCGTCTGGTGGTCGCACATAAGTGCCCTGAAAGTTGTCGAGGAATGAGGCTTCCAGATCTTCCCAACAGCTAATGAAGTCCGCTGGCAAGCTGTTAAGCCAATGCCGCGCTGGTCCTTTGAGCTTTAGTGGGAGGTATTTGATGGCATGTAAGTCATCACCGCGGGCCATGTGGATGTAGAGGAGGAAATCCTCGATCCATACTGCGGGATCTGTTGTGTCGTCGCATGATTCAATATTTATGGGTTTGAAACCTTCTGGGAATTGATGATCCATTACTTCGTCTGTGAAGCATAAGGGGTGTGCGGCGCCTCTGTATTGGGCTATATCGCGACGCAGCTCGAATGGGTCTTGCCCGCTATGTTCGGCCCGGCCGGATTTGCTTTTACTGTATCCAGCATGACGTTTATCATCTCGCAGAGTGGTGCGCCTTCGTGATCCGTAGATTGATCTTGCATGCTTTGCTTTGTCCTCCAATATGTCCCGCAGGTCTGGCGTATCTCCCCAGGCCTTTTTATGTGAATGGCATCGGGGTGGAGGCTGAGTTTTTGGCTGGAATGCCTCTCTATCGCGGCCACAAGGTGGCCGGTTAGCCGTATCATACGCTTCTTCCTCCAGTCGGGGTAGTAACCTGCACTTTGGGTAATTCTTGGAGGGGCGCTCGGGTTTATATTCCTCGGCCGCGAGGACTTTAGTCCATCTGTCAGCTAGTAGATCTTGATCAGCTTGAAGCTACTGCTGCTTTTTCTTGAGGCTATTTGCCGTGGCCATAAGCCGGCGCTTGAAGCGCTCTTGTTCGATGGGATCCTCTGGTACGGCGAATTCATCGTCGCCGAGGCTTGCCTCGTCTTCGGAGGGGGGCATGTAATTGTCATCTTCCTTCTCTCCGTCTGTCGCTCTCTCAGGAGGGCTGGCTTCTCCATCCTCCTGCTCTAAATCTTGCTGGAGGGGATTGTTGTTGTCTTCGGCACTATCCGGAGTGTTATTATCTCCTGTGCCGGTATCACCACTTTTGCTTTGGCGGGACTTAGAGCGGCGCCGCTGACGTCGACGCTTGGGTTGCTTCTTGGAGGGGTCATCCTCTGTTATCTCATCGCCATTGCCTTCTTTGGGTGTATCCACAATGTATATGTCATATGACGAGGTGGCTTTCCAGTGCCCTATACGTGCTGGTTCATGTTGGTCTCCTACATCGTCGTCCATACCGTCGATGTCTTCGGAGTCGAAGTTGAGCATGTCGGTTAAATCATCGACAGTGGCTACGAAGTGGGTGGTGGGTGGGCGTCGAATTTCTTCGTCGTCTGCATCCCAATCCTGTTGGCCATAATCCGGCTAGGGCTCTCCTGACAAAGAGAGAGACCTTAGTGAATTCAGAATGTCGCCGAAGGGCGAGTGCTGAAAGATATCCACGGTGGTGAATTCCATGATCGGCGCCCAATCGGATTCGATTGGCAGGGGCACGGATGGTTCAGAGTCCGGAAAAGAGTCCGGCACCTTGGAGTCACGGGCTTCGCAGAGGATTAGGCTAGTGTTCGGCTTGATCGCCGTTGAGACTGCAGCCCCTGAGGCGGTGTCTAGCCACCCGTCCTCGATTGGTGCAGTTGGCTCCGAGCTAAGGGTCGGAGCTGATGCGGGCGCGGCCTCTGGGGTACTGTTCGGCGGTAGAGCTAGGTCATTCCCATCGTGACAGTGCGGCGCGCCCGACTGCGGCTCGAATCCGTCGAAGATCAAGTCTCCGCGGATGTCGGCCGTGTAGTTCAAACTTCCAAATCTGACCTGATGGACAGGGGCGTAGTTTTCAATCTGCTCCAGATGGCCAAGCGAATTAGCCCGCAGTGCAAAGCCGCCGAATACGAAGATCTGTCCGGGGAGAAAAGTCTCACCCTGGACTGCATCGTTATTGATGATCGGAGGAGCCATCGAGCCTAACGGCGATGACACAGAGGAAATCTCAATGAAAGCACCAATGTCGGTGTCAAAACCGGCGGATCTCGGGTAGGGGGTCCCGAACTATGAGTCTAGGCCGGATGGTAACAGGAGGCAGGGGACACAATGTTTTACCCAGGTTCGTGCCCTCTTGATGGAGGTAAAACCCTACGTCCTACTTGATTGATATTGATGATATGGGTAGTACAAGAGTAGATCTACCATGAGATCAGAGAGGCTAAACCCTAGAAGCTAGCCTATGGTATGATTGTATGTTGTGGTTGTTGTCCTACGGACTAAAACCCTTTGGTTTATATAGACACCGGAGAGGGTTAGGGTTACACAAGGTCGGTTACAAAGGAGGAGATATCCATATCCGTATTGCCTAGCTTGCCTTCCACGCCAAGTAGAGTCCCACCCTGACACGAGACGAAGTCTTCAATCTTGTATCTTCATAGTCTAACAGTCCGGCCAATGGAGATAGTCCAGCTGTCCGGAGACCCCCTAATCCAGGACTCACTCAGTCTCATCACTCACATTCAGGTTCAAGGGGCAGCCATGGACCACTCTGCAGATGACGTTGATTCTGACGAAGCGCCTGCACCACTGAAGCCTGTGAAGAAAAAGAAACCAAAGGCTTCAAAGACCTCCTCTGCACTAAAGGTCTCACGGGCGAAGCCTCTAGCCACTGCACCTCCTGAAGCCAGTGTGCAGTCTAAAGATCTCTCTCGCATCTCCAAGTCTGACAAGTTGAAAGAGCCCATGCAACCAACTGGTGAAGCATTGACTCCTGCTGCTGTTTTGAGAAATGAGAATGACGCCATTGATCTGTCTAGCGACGATGATCTTGGCGATGATGCTCTTAAGCAACTGATAAAGAGCAAGCAAGAGGCGGAAATCTTCAATGATCTTCCCCTCTTTGATGTGGAGATTCTGTACAAGTTTATTGATGAGTGGTTTGATAGCCCAGACCTCAGTTTTGATGATCTTCAGCTCCCAATTGGCCTCAGCATCTCCTTCCATGGAGCCATTGCTCCTAAGCTGGCTCTTGCCCAAAAGATTGTTGAGCTGAAGCACAAGATTGACTATGAAAAGGCTCAGTTCAAGAAGCACATGGCCAAGCTCAATGTTGAAGACATTCAAAACTTCAAGGTCATGATGCATGTGCTCAAGGAGGCATTCCACAAGAAACGAGAAGAAGCAAAAGGTTCTCGTGAGCGCATGAAGAATCTTGCTGCCAAATTTGTTCAAGGCTACAATGAAGCTGAAAAGCGCAAGGCTTTGGGGGGACTAGACATCGACCCTAGAATGGCTGCCAAAAAGAAGAAGAAGCCAGCTGTGGCAGAACCAGAAGCATCAAGGCAGGAAGAACCTCGCATTGTCTTCCCGGCCAGTATGACAGGCTCGAAGCCTAAGGTCCCCACAGTGGCTTCAGAGTTCAAGAAAACGAGAGCAGCTGAAGCCGAAGCCAGAAAGTGCAAGAACAAAGCCACCACTGATGATGCTCCACCAACCAAGAAAAGGAAAACAAAGAAGAAAGACCGGGCTGCTTCCACAGAGCCCCTTGTCGTCGAACCAATTTCTGTTGCTCGTCCTCCCTCTGCACACCAAGAACGTCGTCTGGTAGTTCATGAGCCTGCTTCCACAGAGGCTCCTGAAGCTGAAGAGAATCCAGCTGTTGATCCCACCACAGTTGAAGACATTGGTCCTCATGACAATGTTGAAGATGATGAAGTCCTTCCTCAGATCGAGCACAATTTGGTATCATCGCCTGTTCTCACGAACAGCAAACTCATTAGCATTGGTCGTCCATTGACGCCAATTGCTCAGGATGACTCATTGGCTGATCACCCTCAAGATTCCCCTCGTGATGAAGAAACACCAGTCACTCCCCCATCACCACTCCGGTGATTGACAGTGAAGACTTTGAGGCCCAACCAACTCCATCTGCACAGGCGTCGCTAGCATTTCGCAGGCTTCGCAAAGGACCAAGGCCCCACGTCACATTGTCAAGTGTTCCAGAAGGAGAAGAGCGCCAATCTGTTTCACGCGAAGTCTTTCCTGAAGCCTCTCCTACTGTGAACATCCCTGCATCTGAAGCCAAAACGGCTGAAGATATTCCGGCTGCATCAGCCGATGATGAAGAAGAAGAACCAAGAGATGAAGAAAGAGTTGCAACATCCCCGTCCAACCATGAAGTTGTTCTCGAGGAGAACGTGTCCGACCCTCCAACTCCTGAAGTGGAGGTTACCAATACTGAGGCGGCCACCAACATCAACACTGAAGCCAATGACACTGTCATGTCTGATGCTAATGTGGCTCCTGAAGCTAATGTCACTGCACCTGAAGCTCATGCTACACCTGATGCAAATCTGCAGCTTGAAACCAATGCCTCTGCTCCTGTACCACCTACCAGGCCACACACCACCGAGCGAGCATATGATCGTGGTCAGCTTGTGACCGTTTGCTGGCCAATTCTGGTTCCTCCGCCTGCTCCCAGACCTCGATTTGCCTATCATGTGGAGCACAGGCCTCAGGTCCAGAAGCCAAAGCCCAGGCTACCACGGTTTCCAGGTACTACAATGTCACCATGATCATTTAATCTGAATGGATTCAAGGCACACAACACATTCTTCGACAGTGACAAGAACCCCTACACAAGGCCAAGAATCTCTTCAGACCGATTCTGGAGTTATCAGCAGCGAAGCTATTATTCATGCATCTTGTACAATCAGAGACGCATCTTCCCTCATATGCATCTTGATTGTGAATCCATTGCTGGACTGCCATGCCTTGAAGAAGCCCTTGACTGCTTCCGTGATGCGGGTCTGCTCAACTTTGTCACTGCAAAGGAACACTGGAATGAAGAACTTCTGCTTCAATTCTATGCTACCCTCCACATTCGTGGATACAACAGGGATCCGAAGACTTGGATCCTTGAGTGGATGACAGGTGATGTTTATCATGAAGCTAAAGCCCAAGACATCATTGAGCTCACAGCCCTGCCCACTCCTGGCAAATATTATGAACCGGGTTGTCAACAACACCAGAATGCTTTGGAGAGCATTTTCTAGAAGGCAGAACCCAACATGAGCCAAATGATGAGCATGATGAAGCCTTTGCCTCACAACGCTGAATACCCAACCGAATTCTTTGTTGAAGACCTAGAGTATCTGCCCCCCACCATTTACCATATCATCAAAAAAACTCTATGGCCTGTCAAAGGACATTCATCTACAGCGAAGCTTGAAGGAGCAATGAAAACTTTGGTTTTCTATATCTTCAATGGCATCAGCTTCAATGCTCAAGACTTCTTCATCAGGCAGTTGGCTGCATCTGGCTCCGACATTTTTGGTCTGAAGTTCTATGTTCCATGGGTCATGCGCCTTATCAAGCTTCACTCTGCCTTCAACTATCAGCCGTCTGTGCACAATCATCTTGTATTCTTGCCAAAGGTTGATCTGTCTGTTGAAGCTATTTACCCAGAGCCTGCTAAGGATCCAATCTATCTTCACAACATTGATCGTCAATGCTTCACCCAGCCCATTGAAGGAGTGCAGGCAGTCTCTCGTGTTTATCCCTTGGCTGGTAACACACGTGCCCCTCACGCCCAAACTGACGCAACTGGAAGCACCATTGCCCAAAGGCCTTGGAAGCAATCTTGTGTTCTCAATGACCGAGAGCTTCTCGTCACGCTACATCAGAAATAGGATAAGCATCATGACTGGCTTAAGCATCATATGCAAAGCCTCTTGGTGGACGTCAATCGCATTCGCAATCTTGCCACCAAGAATGCCTTTGTTACACATGAAACCTGTCGGAGGTCTTGGAAGAGTTTGACATTGCTTAGTGCATAAGCTGATCTGCAAGACGATGGCTTCACAGAAAGATTCAAGTTTGACTCAACTCCTCCAAGGAATGCTCACTTGCGTCGAACTCCCTCACTTGAAGACTCTGACTGTTCGTCCTCAGCTGCGACGGTGAATGCCAGAGTCATCGATGACCAAGATGATGCCACTTCACCACCTCCAACTTCAGCGCGTGTCGACACTGCACCGGGTTCTTCTACACCACCGAACCTCAACGACAACCCAGCTGCTTCGCCTGCACCTCATGGGAACGAGTAGGCGCTGTGTGTCTTCAAACCTTTTTGGTCCTTAGTGACAAAAGGGGGAAAAGCATATGAGTTGATAGTCTTCAAGCGGGTCCATAGGGGTGGTTGCTTTACTTTTTGCTACATTTGCAAAGTGCTTACAACTCTCGCTTTTGAAACATTTGGTTGTTTTTGAGTTGTAACACTTAAACTTGATGGTCGTCTGCAACTTTTTCGACACTATGTGATGCGATAATAAATTCCGCATGTGCGACAATAAATTCCGCACGAAGTCATTTGGCAGATGTCCATTTCCCATTATGCATGTCATTATCTTCGATATATCCTTTCATGCATGATGAATTGTCTTCATAAGTAAAAGAGGAGCTCCGCAAGTACAACCTGCCATGTGCATTTGCATTCAAAATAAAATACTTATATGCACATCTTCAGGGGGAGCCTTCCTGCTACTTACGAAGACAATACTTAAATCCTTTACAATTTCACATACCTTTATCCCCATTGAAAACTTCAACCAGTTTGTCATCAATCACCAAAAAGGGGGAGATTGTAAGTGCATCTAGTGCCACCCCTAGTTGGTTTTGGAGTATTGACGACAAACCTGGTTGAGGGACTAATGTGTTTGTGAGAATTGCAGGATAACACAGGTAGAAGTCCCTCATTGATTCGGTTTTCCTACCAGAGATGACCCCTAGAAATGTATGAAGACATTGAAGTCAAAGGTGGTATGTGAAGACATTCACATTGAAGACTATGACAAGAGAATACATCGCGCGAAGACTATGGAGCGCGAAGACTTAGCAGTTTCGTCGTTCTTTGTTTTTCTTTGATGAGTCATAGGAACTACCGTACTGTTAAGTGGGGTCCAAGAGAACCAGTCAGAATGACTGAAGTGATGCTTAACCAAAATCCTATGTCTTCGAGTGAAGACTATGAGAGGAAATCTTATTCAGAGTTGGATAAGTCAGCTTTGCTTGTAGCCCAAGTAAAGTTGCCATGTGTGTTTGAAATCTGACCGTTGGAACACGTGTCAGTTCCTTAGTGACCCAGGGTCATTTCGGACAAATCAGGTCGGGTTGCCTAGTGGCTATAAATAGCCCACCCCCTACAACCATAAACGGTTGGCTGCTCAGAGTTAGTGCACGGCTTTTGTCGTTTGAGAGCAACCCACCTCGAAGCCTTTGAGAGAGAAATCCTTGCGAGGATAAAGCCCTAAGCACCCAGAGCCAAAGAGTGTTAGGCATCACTTAAGTCTTCCTGTCTGTGTGATCTGAAGACTTATTACACTTGAGGAATGTCAATCCTCCAGCCGGTTAGGCGTCGCGTTCTGAGCATCCAAGAGTCATTGTGGATCGCCGGTGAACGAAGTCTGTGAAGGTTTGGAAGTCTATCTTGAAGACTTACCAGAGTGATTGGGCAAGGACTGGGTGTCCTTAGCTCAAGGGGAATAAGGTGAAGACGCGGTCTTCTGAGTTGAATCTCAGCCTCCCTAACCAGACGTACAGTTGTCACAGCAACTGGAACTGGTCCAACAAATCATTGTCTTCAACGAGCCACCGGTTCTATCCTTCCCATCTCTTTATTTGCAGTTGGTCCTTCTGAAGTCATTGCCTGTTATCCTTTTGTCTTCACTATGTGACTGCTTGTTCTGATTGGCTTCATAATATCTTCCGTCCTGATCTATACTACCTAGCTGCTATTAGTCTTTGGTGCTTTCACTTCATTGAATACTTGACTATGGCTTGCCTAGTGTAGTCTACCTTCCGCTGCATGGTAATATGTTTGTTTTTTTCGTTTGTCTTCGAAACTTCCATGTTTTGAAGACTTTCATAAAAATCGCCTATTCACCCCCTCTAGTCGATCACTAGCACTTTCATGTTGTTATGCGTTTGACTGCATAAAGATCTTCGTAGAATATGTAGGAACCAATATGAGCCATCCAGGTTCCGCTATTGGTTATTGACCGGAAGTGAGTCTCGGTCATGTCTACATAGTTCTCGACCCGTAGGGTCCGCACGCTTAACGTTCGATGACGATCGGTATTATGAGTTTTTGTGTTTTGATGTACCGAAGATAGTTCGGAGTCCCGGATGTGATCACGGACATGATGAGGAGTCTCGAAATGGTCGATACATAAAGATCGATATATTGGAAGGCTATGTTTGAACATCAGAATAGTTTCGGATGAGTTCGGACATTTTTCGGAGTACCGGGAGGTTACCTGAACCCCTCGGGGAGTCAATGGCTTTAACGGGCCCTAGTGGAGAAAGAGGGCAGCATGCAAGTGGTGGGGCGCGCCTCCTTAGGCCCAAACCGAATTGGTTTAGGGTTTTGGGGGCCGTCCCCCCTTTCCTTCTCCTCTCCTCCTCCTTCCTCCTTCTCCTAGTAGGAATAGGAAAGGGGGGGACCTACTTGGAGTAGGATTGCCCCTCCTTGGGCGCGCCTCCTCCTAGGCCGGCCCTCTCCTCCTCCCCCCTTTATATACGGGGGAGGGGGCACCCCATAGACACACAAGTTGATTGTTTAGCCGTGTGCGGTGCCCCCTCCACAGATTTCCACCTCGGTCATATCGTTGTAGTGCTTAGGCGAAGCCCTGCGTTGGTAACTTCATCATCACCGTCATCACACCGTCGTGTTGACAAAACTCTCCCTCGGCCTCAACTGGATCAAGAGTATGAGGGACGTCACCGAGCTGAACGTGTGCAGATCGCGGAGGTGCCGTGCGTTCGGTACTTGATCGGTTGGATCGCGAAGACATTCGACTACATCAACCGCGTTTCATAACACTTCCGCTTTTAGTCTACGAGGGTACGTAGACATACTCTTACCCTCTTGTTGCTATGCATCACCTAGATGGATCTTGCGTGTGCGTAGGATTTCTTTTAAATTACTGCGTTCTCCAACAGTGGCATCCGAGCCAGGTCATTGCATAGATGTTATATGCACGAGTAGAACACAAATGAGTTGTGGGTGTGGGTATATACATATTGCTTGCCGTCACTAGTTGATTCTTGATTCATCAGTATTGTTGGATGAAGCGGCTCAGACCGACATTACGCGTACGCTTACGCGAGACTGGTTCTACCGACGTGCTTCACACACAGGTGGCTAGTGGGTATCAGTTTCTCTAACTTTAGTTGAATCAGATTCAATGAACATGGTTCTTTTTGAAGATCAAAAAGCAATCACTATACCGCGTTGTGGTTTTTGATGCGTAGGTAAGAACGGTTCTCGCTAAGCCTGTAGCAGCCACGTAAAACTTGCAACAACAAAGTAGAGGACGTCTAACTTGTTTTTGCAGGGCATGTTGTGATGTGATATGGTCAAGACGTGATTGTATAAATTGTTGTATGCGATGATCATGTTTTGTAACACAGTTATCAGCAACTGGCAGGAGCCATATGGTTGTCGCTTTATTGTATGAAATGCAATCACCATGTAATTGCTTTACTTTATCACTAAGCGGTAGCGATAGTCGTAGAAGCAATAGTTAGCGAGACGACAACGATGGTAAGATGGAGATCAAGGTGTCAAGCCGGTGACGATGGTGATCATGACGGTGCTTTGGAGATGGAGATCAAAGGCACAAGATGATGATGGCCATATCATATCACTTATATTGATTGCATGTGATGTTTATCCTTTATGCATCTTATTTTGCTTAGTCCGGTGGTAGCATTATAAGATGATCTCTCACTAAATTTCAAGGTATAAGTGTTCTCCCTGAGTATGCACCGTTGTGAGTGTCGTGGATCTAAGACTGACAGTAGAATGGGGGGTAGGTATGAGGAGGCAAGATCCTAGCTATGGAGTAGTTGTACACATGAGTTTCATGAGTTCAGGCCCTTCTCGGAAGAAGTAACAACCCTACGTCTCGGTGCCCTGAGGCGGTCGACTGGATTATATGTGTGTGTGAGTTTACAAAAGATGCGAACCCTTGTGGCTGTGGAGGGGGTGGCTTATATAGAGTACGCCAGGACCCCAGCCAGCCCACGTTACAAATGGTTTAAGGTACATTAAAGGGGAGACATTACTGGTAACGCTAGTAAATAAAGAGACATAATGACCATTAAAGCTATGAGGTGATGTCCGACCGTTGCAGTTCGGAGCGACCTTAGACCTTCTGGTGGTCGAGTGAGTCTCCGCGGTCGAGTGACTTCAAGTCTTCCGAGTGGAAGTCCTCATGGTCGAGTGGATGATGACTCTTCTTTGAATGCTTATGGTTTGAGGGTGACGTCCTAGGGAAGGGTGTCTAGGTCAGGCCTACGACCCTACCATAGGTACCTATCTTCATCATTATCCCCCGAATGGTTCAGGGTTCGAGTGGAGAAGGAGTTGATAACCTCTCCGATTCAGATTTTGCGCTTCGGAAATGTCTTGTCCAGAGGTCGAATGAACATTCATGATGACTTCAACTGCTTGTTTAGTCGCCTTGATCCATTCTTGGTTTTGTCGAGTGAACTTTCATTGTTAAGCTTCAAGTGTTGATATGGGAAAAATCTTCCGTCTGACGGGTTGTTCTGCTGTCTGCGGATTTCACGGGATTCGAATTTTGGGAAGCGCGCCGGGCGGGGAGGCCACAGTAATCGGGATGGATTAGGCAGGCCGTCTCGATCTCCGCGCCACCGTTTTCGCCACGTATCGCGTGCGCGACTGTTGCAGGATTTGATCGGATCGCCTGGGCCCATGAGTCAGCCACTCGGAAATGCCCTCATATAAGGCGTTGGACGGGGTTTTTCGCATGGTGCATTCTCATTCTTCCCCTTTCTCTTCTGTTTTCTCCACCGCATCTGCCTCTGCTCTTGGCGTCGTCGCCCCGTTTGAACTCGATCCGCTGCCATGGGTAAGAAGAAGACGGTGGCGTTGGAGCGTGCGAAGACAACGGCGAAGGGGAAAGGGAAGAGGACCAGCCGGGGCGGGTCTTCATCGAGGTCCGGCCTGCCGCCTGGCTGGATCCAGGGCGACTGGATTCACTCGACAATCAGCCAAGACGATATCGATGACCTGGTCGAGGGGGGACTGATCCCCCATGAATCGGCGCGGCTCCCGGGAAACGAGACCGAGCCACAGCCGCGGGAGGGTGAGTGCGTTCTCCTTGCCACTCACGTCGACCGCGGGTTTTCTTTGCCTCCCCATCCTTTCTTTCGCAGTTTCTTGAACTTCTTTGGGGCTCAACTCCACCACTTTTCTCCAAACACCAACGTGTACCTTGCCGCTTTCGTGTCCATGTGCGAGAACTTCTTGGGTTGTGATACGTCTCCAACGTATCTATAATTTTTGATTCCTCCATGCTATATTATCTACTGTTTTGGGAAATATTGGGCTTTATTTTCCACTTTTATATTATTTTTGGGACTAACCTATTAACCGGAGGCCCAGCCCAGATTTGTTGTTTTATGCCTATTTCAGTGTTTTGAAGAAAAGGAATATCAAACGGAGTCGAAACGGAACGAAATCAACTGGAGAAGTTATTTTTGGAAGGAAACCTACCGGATAGACTTGGACCCTACGTCAGAAGATGAAGGAGGAGCTCACGAGGGTAGGGGCGCACCCACTGTCTCGTGGCCACCCCTTCGGTCCACCGACGTACTCCTTTCACCCATATATACCCACGTATCCTAAAACTTCCAGAACGGAGATTAGATCGGGAGTTCCGCCGCCAGAAGCCTCTGTAGCCACTGAAAGCCAATCTAGACCAGTTCCGGCACCCTGCCGGAGGGGGCAATCCTTCTCCGGTGTCCATCTTCATCATCCCGGTGCTCTCCATGACGAGGAGGGAGTAGTTCTCCATCGGGGCTGAGGGTATGTACCAGTAGCTATGTGTTTCATCTCTCTCTCTCATGTTCTTGAGATGATACGATCTTGATGTATCGCGAGCTTTGCTATTATAGTTGGATCTTATGTTTTCTCCTCCCCCTCTTCTCTCTTGTAATGAATTGATTTTCCCGTTTGGAGTTATCTCATCGGATTGAGTCTTTAAAGATTTGACAACACTTGATGCATGTGAAAGTGCTAGTGATCGACTAGATGGGGGTGAATAGGCGATTTTTATGAAAGTCTTCAAAACATGGAAGTTTCGAAGACAAATGATAGAAATAAACCTATTGCCATACAGCAGAAGGTAGACTACACTAAGAAAGTCATAGTCAAGTGTTCAATGAAGTGAAAGCACAATGACTAATAGTAGCTAGGCAGTATAGATCAGGTAGGAAAATAGTGTGCAGCCAATCAGAACAAGCAGTCACTCAGTGAAGACAAAAGATAATGCAATCATACAATGACTTCACCAGGGCCAACAGTAAGTAAAGGAAAGGGAAGGACGAAACCAGTGACTCGTTGAAGACAATGATTTGTTGGACCAGTTCCAGTTGCTGTGACAACTGTACGTTTGGTTAGGGAGGCTGAGATTCAACTCAGAAGACCGCGTCTTCACCTTATTCCCCTTGAGCTAAGGACACCCAGTCCTCGCCCAATCACTCTGGTAAATCTTCAAGGTAGACTTCCAAACCTTCACAGACTTCATTCACCGGCGATCCACAATGACTCTTGGATGCTCAGAACGCGACGCCTAACCGGGTGGAGGATTCACAGTCCTCAAGTGTAATAAGTCTTCAGATCACACAGACAAGAAGACTTAAGTGATGCCTAACACTCTTTGGCCCTGGGTGCTTAGGGCTTTATCCTCGCAAGGATTTCTCTCTCAAAGGCTTCGAGGTGGGTTGCTCTCAAACGACAAAAGTCGTGCACTAATTCTAAGCAGCCAACCAATTTATGGTGTAGGGGGTGGGCTATTTATAGCCACTAGGCAACCTGACCTGATTTGTCCGAAATGACCCTGGGTCACTAAGGAACTGACACGTGTTCCAACAGTCAGATTTCAAACACACACTGCAACTTTACTTGAGCTACAAGCAAAGCTGACTTATCCAGCTCTGGATAAGATTTGCTCTCATTGTCTTCGCTCGAAGACATAGGATTTTGGTTAAGCATCACTTCAGTCATTCTGATTGGTTCACTTGGACCCCACTTAACAGTACGGTGGTTCCTATGACTCAACAAAGAATAAAATGAAACAACGAAACAACTAAGTCTTCGCGCTCCATAGTCTTCACACAATGTCTTCTCTTGTCATAGTCTTCAATGTGAATGTCTTCACATACCACCTTTGACTTCAATGTCTTCATACATTTCTAGGGGTCATCTCTGGTAGGAAAACCGAATCAATGAGGGACTTCTACCTGTGTTATCCTGCAATTCTCACAAACACATTAGTCCCTCAACCAGGTTTGTCGTCAATACTCCAAAACCAACTAGGGGTGGCACTAGATGCACTTACAATCTCCCCCTTTTTGGTGATTGATGACAAACTGGTTGAAGTTTTTAACGGGGAATAAAATATGTGAAATTGTATAGGATAGGGTATTGTCTTCATAAGTTGCAAGGGCTCCCCCTGAAGATGTGCATATAAGTATTTTGCTTTTGGAATGCAAATGCACATGGCAGGTTGTACTTGTGGAGATCCTTTTCAACCTATGATGACAAGTCATTATGCAAGATATGATGTAACGAACATAATGACATGCATAATGAAAAATGGACGTCTGCAAAATGATCTAAGTGTGGAATTTATCGTCGCACATGCTGAATTTATCATCGCATCACATAATAGCAAATAAGTAGCAGACGACCATCGAGTTTAAGTGTTACAACTCAAAGAACCAAATGTATCAAAAACGAGAGTTGTAAGCACTTGGCAAAAGTAGCAAAAAGTAAAGCAACCACCCATATAGACCCCCTTTTGTCAGTGAAGACTATCAACTCATATGCTTCTCCCCCTTTTGTCAGTGAGGACCAAAAAGGTTTGAAGACATAGAGCGCCTGATGAAGCTATGTACCTAGGGTAGGGTCATGGACCTGTCCAAACTGCCCTACCCAAGGACATCTCTAGAAGAAACCACCTTTCAATCGACTTGGAGGTGTTCCACTCGATAGACTCGAAGACACTCGACCAAGAAGCGAACACTCTACCAAGACCAAACCACTCGACGGGGAGAAGACCTAAAGGCACTCCGCACGCTAACAGTCGGTTATTAAGTAGCTTTTATGGTCATCATAGCACTTTATTAAGGGCGTTACCAGTAATGCCCGACCTTAATGTATTTTAAAACTCTGTATAACTGAGGGCCGGAGGGGTCCGGTGAACTCTATATAAGCCACCCCCCTCCTCGGTGTAAAGGGTTGGCACCCCTGTAATTCATACACGCATAATCCAGTCGACCGCCTCCGGGCTCCGAGATGTAGGGCTATTACTTCCTCCGAGAAGGGCCTGAACTCGTAAACCTCGTGTGCTTACAACTTCTCCATAGCTAAGATCTTGCCTCTCCATACCTACCCCCATACATTACTGTCAGACTTAGAACCACGACAGTTGGTGCCCACCGTGGGGCCGGTGTTTTAGCGATTTGTTGGAGGAGTTGTGATCTTTTCCGACCCGAATCATCATGGTTTCTGGCGGAGTTTTGGTGGAGGGCCGCGAGATCCACCTCGGCGCGCTCACGTTCATCGCTGACGAGTCCGCTTGGCTCCAGGAGGCTTCGCTCGACGTGGACACTCTCCCTGTCCGCGGGGTGACGCACTTTCGCTCGTGCGTCCGCGGCATCCTCTTGCGGCAACCATCGACCCACTATCGGTCGGCTCCTCTGCTGTCCTCCCTCCCTGTTTCCCGCCGGCGCAAGCGCTCCGGTCGGTCGAGACTTCAGCGGTGGGTGAGAGACGCGGTGGCACGCCAGTCGGCCACCCCTCAAGTCGCGGCGATCGAGCCCGACGAATCCCTCTACGGCCTGTTCGATCTGTCAACTGGCTCCACAGAGACCGCATCCGAGTGCGACAGCAGTGATCCGGCGGCAGAGGTTCTGATGGTCGATGGACCGCCCAGTCCTCCCAGTTTTCCCCGCACCGACGGAGGTGCAGGTGGAGGCGACCCGTCGCGTCCCCATGAGGAATATCTCCCCGAGCCTCTCACGTCGCTGCAGAGAGAAGAACTTCGTCACCGGAACATGGATGCACTGCACACTCCTATTGTTGGAGAAATCCCCGAGGCTCGTGCCTTGGAGGACGCGCGCCTGGCAAACTTGGCCGAGCGCACTCGACTGGAGAACCTCCAGCGAGCACTCAACGAGCGTGCGCGACAACGGGTTCCAGAATCCAGTCGATGTCAGCTCTTCCCGCCCCCGCGGGTATATCAAACTCCGATTCAGAATTTAGCAGCTGCAGCCCGTATAGCAGAGTCGATTCAGCCTTCCCAGTCGGAGGCTGGCAGGGACTTGCTGCAGATCAGAGCATTACTCCAGGCAGCAGGAGACCAGAATTCCGCTGTTTCTCAGCCGCGGAACAGGATTCATGGCAGATCCATTGCTGCAGAAATAGTCCAGTCGGCTCATAGCCCAAGATCGCCCCCGAGGCGTGAGGGACATGGGGACCGGCGTAATCAGTACGGGAACCGTGAGCAATATGATCATCGATTCGATCGTGACGATCGACGTCGAGTGCCCACCCCTCCCCCGAGGAGCGGGTCGTATGCGCCTCGACAGCAGGATGATAGGCGCCCTCGTAGTATTGGGCGAAGGATTCCAGTCGACTCTAGGGAGCTAGGCTTTGATGCGAGATCCATCCTCGTTCAAGGTTTGGTCGACAGGAACAGAGCTCACCGAGAAGGTCACGACAGAGATGCACCTACCAGCAGCAGAGCGCATGTTTCGGGGCCAGAGTGCTTTAGTAGAGCCATCAGGGCCGCTGTGATTCCTCCCAACTTCAGGTTGGTGACTGGAGTCAGCAAGTTCACTGGTGAGTCCAAGCCCGATACTTGGCTTGAAGACTACCGAGTGGCCGTCCAGATTGGCGGCGACAATGATGAAGTGGCCATGAAGCACCTGCCTCTCATGTTGGAGGGCTCGACCAGAGCGTGGCTGAACTAGTTAGCACCCACCAGCATTTACACTTGGGAAGATCTCGCCCGAGTGTTTGTCACCACATTTGAAGGAACATGCAAGCGACCGGCAGGGCTGACGGAATTGCGGTCTTGCATGCAGAAGCCGAATGAAACTTTGAGGGATCACATCCAGAGATGGATCACGTTACATCACACGGTAGAGAATGTGCCTGACCACCAAGCAGTCTGTGCCTTCAAAGAAGGCGTCAAGTACAGAGAACTCAATCTGAAATTCGGTCGGACCGGAGATATGTCTCTGAATCGGATGATGGAGATTGCCACCAAGTACGCTAATGGTGAAGATGAGGATCGACTCAGGAGTGGCAAGCTCAAGTCAGTCGCTCAAGAAACCAGAGGAAATTCCAATCGGAAATAGAAGCGGAAAGCCGAGCCAGCTGCTCCTGGGGAAGCCTTGGTTGTAACCCAAGGAAAGTTTAAGGGGAAACCCAAAGGACCTTGGAACCCCAAGAAAGTTAAAGACCAGTACGGAAATGATGTGTTGGATTTTCCATGTCTCGTCCACACCAAGAAAGATGAGGAGGGTAATTTCATTTACCCAAAACATACCACTCGACAGTGTCGACTCTTGATCCAACAGTTCCAGAGCAAGCAGCCCAAAGATAAGGAAAAAGAGTCAGACAAAGTTGAGGACAAGGAAGATAGTGACGATGGATACCCCCAGGTCAATTCCACCCTGATGATTTTTGCTGATGTTGAAAGCAAAAGTCGACTGAAGGTTATCAACCGAGAGGTGAATATGGTTGCTCCGGCGACACCCAGTTATCTGAAATGGTCTCAGACTGCCATCACATTCGACCAGTCCGATCACCCAACGCACATTGCCACCCCTGGGAGGCAAGCTTTGGTGGTCGACCCAGTTGTTGAAGGCACTCGATTGACCAAAGTCTTGATGGATGGTGGCAGTGGTTTGAACATATTATATGCTGAGACGTTGAAAGGGATGGGCATTCCGATGTCCAGACTCAGTACCAGCAACATGAGTTTCCATGGAGTCATTCCTGGGAAGAAGGCTGAATCACTCAGCCAGATTGCTCTTGATGTGGTTTTTGGTGATTCCAAGAATTACCGCAAAGAAAAGTTGATGTTTGAAGTTGTAGACTTCCAGAGTGCCTATCACGCTATTTTGGGCAGGCCGGCTTATGCACGCTTCATGGCCCGACCATGTTATGTGTATCTCAAATTGAAGATCTCTGGCCCCAAAGGTGTGATCACTGTTACGAG
Source organism: Triticum urartu (assembly GCF_003073215.2). Lineage (NCBI taxonomy): Eukaryota > Viridiplantae > Streptophyta > Magnoliopsida > Poales > Poaceae > Triticum > Triticum urartu. The sequence goes on along the minus strand of NC_053022.1, from coordinate 559,530,611 downwards.
CAATCGGAAGAAATCAGAAGAATGTTTTCAAAAAGTTTCAAAGATCGCTGATGCTCAGATGGCAGTGGTGGAGCTGCAGGAATACTAGAAGACTGCAGACCCGAGTGATTTGTTGCGAGCCAAGAAGCCCGCTACAGAATCAGCTTTTCAGTCGTCTGGCGAAACGAAGACAGCTCACATTCACCCGACCGATCCCAGCGCTGCTCCAACTCATATCTCAACGACACTCGACTCCAAATAGGAAGAAGCGCTCATCCAGTTCCTCCATGAGAACTAGGACATTTTTTCATGGAAGCCTTCTGACATGCCGGGTGTTCCCAGGGAGCTGGCTGAGCACCGCCTAAGAGTCGACTCAAAAGTAAAACATGTCAAAGAGCATCTCCGACGGTCCGCCGTCCATAAGAGAAAGGCTATTGGCGAGGAGGTGGCTCGGCTCTTAGCAGCAGAGTTCATCCGAGAAATCTACCACTCCGAGTGGCTCCCCCACGTTGTCATGATCCCCCAGAAGGACAAGTCACTTCGCATGTGCATTGACTTTAAACATATCAATCGGGCCTGCCCGAAAGATCATTTTCCTCTCCCCCGCATCGACCATATAGTCGACTCGACTGCGGGATGTGAGTGACTGTCTTTTTTAGACGCCTATTCCGGGTACCATCAGATCCGTCTGTATGGACCTGATGAGATCAAAACAGCTTTTATCACTCCATTCGTGTGCTTCTGTTACGTTACCATGCCGTTCGGCCTCAAGAATGCCGGAGCCACATTCATGAGGATGATTCAGAAGTGTTTGCTCACTCAAATCAGTCGGAATGTGGAAGCATACATGGATGACATTGTGGTCAAGTCACGGAAGGGTTCCGACCTGCTGGCTGACCTTGCTGAAACCTTTGCCAACCTTAGGAGGTATGATATCAAGCTCAATCCATCAAAGTGCATATTCGGAGTCCCTGGCGGAAAATTACTCGGTTTTCTCGTTTCCGAACGGGGAATCGACGCCAATCCAGAAAAAGTTGGTACAATACTCTGAATGAAAAGTCCTGTACGAGTGCACGACGTCCAGAAGCTTACTGGTTGCTTGGCTGCTTTAAGTCGATTCATATCTCGTCTCGCTAAAAAGGCACTGCCTCTTTACCGATTAATGAAGAAGTCCGACAAGTTCGAGTGGACTCCCGAAGCTGATGCACCGTTTGCAGAACTCAAAGCTCTCCTCTCCACCCAGCCGGTGCTCGCTGCCCCAATCAGCAAGGAGCCTTTGCTGCTTTACATCGCAGCCACGGGACAAGTCGTCAGTACGGTACTTACGGTCGAGCGGGAAGAAGAAGGAAAAGCCTTGAAAGTTCAGTGCCCAGTATATTATATTTCTGAAGTTTTGACCCCATCGAAGCAAAGATATCCTCATTATCAGAAGCTTGTATATGGGATTTATATGACCACAAAGAAAGTTGCTCACTACTTCTCTGATCATTCCATTACAGTCGTCAGCGACGCTCCATTGTTAGAGATCCTGCATAACAGAGATGCAACTGGTCGAGTGGCAAAATGGGCGATTGAACTCCTTCCTCTAGATATCAAGTTTGAGGCAAAGAAAGCTATCAAGTCCCAGGCAATCACAGATTTCGTCGCCGAGTGGATTGAACAGCAACTGCCGACTCAGGTCCACTCGGAGCATTGGACCATGTTCTTCGATGGTTCCAAGATGCTGAATGGTTCCGGTGTCGGAGTGGTGTTGGTCTCCCCCCGAGGAGATAAGCTCAGATATGTTCTTCAAATCCACTTTGATTCCTCCAATAACGAGGCAGAATATGAAGCACTTTTATATGGGTTGCGCATGGCCATTTCACTCGGCGTCCATCGCCTCATGGTCTATGGCGACTCAGATTTGGTGATTACTCAGGTGATGAAGGAGTGGGACGTCAGAAGTCCAGCCATGACTGGTTATTGCAATGCAGTGAGAAAGCTGGAGAAGAAATTCGAGGGGTTAGAGCTTCATCACATACCCCGACTGAAAAATCAAGCAGCTGATGATTTGGCAAAAATAGGTTCCAAAAGAGAAGCCATTCCCAGCAATGTGTTTTTGGAACACATCCACACACCATCAGTTCAGGAGGATCCCTTCACTGAAGAGGCCCCGCAGCCAAAAAGTGCCTTAGATCCGACTGAAGTCGAAGTTCCAGCTGTGGTCGACCTGATCATGGAAGTCTTGGTCATCACTCCCGACTGGACAATACCGTACATCGCGCACATCCTAAGGAAAGAACTCCCAGAAGATGAAGAAGAGGCTCGACAGATCGTCCGTCGATCCAAGGCCTTTACAGTCATAAAAGGACAGTTATATATAGAAAGCGCGACTGGAGTCAGTCAGAAGTGTATTACACCAGAAGAAGGTCAGATGATCCTTGATGATATCCACTCGGGGACCTGTGGTCATCATGCGTCCTCTCGGACCATTGTGGCTAAAGCATACCGAGCGGGATTCTATTGGCCAAGAGCGAATGAAATGGCGAAAGAGATAGTCGACAAATGTGAAGGATGTCAGTATTACTCCAATATGTCGCACAAGCCCGCGTCTGCCCTGAAAACCATTCCACTCGTCTGGCCCTTCGCTATTTGGGGGCTGGACATGGTTGGACCACTGAGAACGGGCAGGAGCGGCTTCACTCATGTGCTAGTAGCAGTCGACAAGTTCACCAAATGGATTGAAGCTAAACCTATCAAGAACCTTGATGCCTGCACTGCTATCAGTTTCATCAGAGAGTTGATATTCAGATACGGAGTTCCACACAGCATCATCACTGATAATGGGTTGAACTTCGATTCCGACAAATTCAGGGCCTTTTGTGCCTCTCAGGGCACACGAGTCGACTACGCTTCGGTCGCTCACCCCCAGTCGAATGGACAAGCGGAAAGGGCAAACGGCCTAATTCTCAAAGGACTGAAACCTCGATTGATGCGCGATCTCAAGCAAGCAGCAAGTGCATGGGTCGACGAGCTTCCATCCGTCCTTTGGGGATTGAGGACAACCCCGAACCGATCGACCGGAAGAACCCCATTCTTTCTGGTCTGCGGAGCTGAAGCAGTCTTGCCGAGTGACATGCTTAACAACGCCCCCCGAGTCGAGCTCTACTCTGAAGAAGAAGCAGAACAAGCCCGGCAGGACGCAGTCGACCTCTTGGAAGAAGAAAGAGAAATGGCCATGATCCGATCGACCATCTACCAGCAAGACTTGCGTCGATTCCGTGCCAGAAATGTGAAGAGTCGAGCCTTCCAAGAAGGAGACTTAGTCCTCCGAGTGGATCAGCAGAAACCACACACACTCGCTCCTACTTGGGAAGGCCCCTTCATAGTCACCAGAGTCCTCCAGAATGGAGCGTACCACCTCTACAATGTCGATCGCCAGATTGATGAGCCACGAGCCTGGAATGCGGACCTACTCCGCCCCTTTTATACTTGAATTCTCACTCAGATGAGATGTAATAAGAAAAACTCCTGTAGTTTGTTTATCAAAGACAAGAGCGTTATAATTTCCCAGTGATTGTTATTGTTTTTGTTTGCATGACAAAATCCCCCAGTGGGTGGCTTAGCTGCGAATCCGTTTCACCTAAGTTTGTAAAAATAATTTCCTACCGAGTGGTGAGCCAGCCTCCCACTCGGAGGCTTAGCTGCGAACCCGTTTCGCCTAAGTATTTGAAAATCCTACCGAGTGGTGAGCCAGCCTCCCACTCGGAGGCTTAGCTGTAGTCCAGTACTCGCCTAAGTGTTTGAAAATCCTACCGAGTGGTGAGCGACCCTCCCACTCGGGGGCTTAGCTGCAGTCCAGTACTCGCCTAAGTATTTGAAAATCCTACCGAGTGGTGAGCGACCCTCCCACTCGGGGGCTTAGCTGCAGTCCAGTACTCGCCTAAGTATTTGAAAATCCTACCGAGTGGTGAGCGACCCTCCCACTCGGGGGCTTAGCTGCAGTCCAGTACTCGCCTAAGTATTTGAAAATCCTACCGAGTGGTGAGCGACCCTCCCACTCGGGGGCTTAGCTGCAGTCCAGGACTCGCCTAAGTATTTGAAAATCCTACCGAGTGGTGAGCGACCCTCCCACTCGGGGGCTTAGCTGCAGTCCAGGACTCGCCTAAGTATTTGAAAATCCTACCGAGTGGTGAGCGACCCTCCCACTCGGGGGCTTAGCTGCAGTCCAGGACTCGCCTAAGTATTTGAAAATCCTACCGAGTGGTGAGCGACCCTCCCACTCGGGGGCTTAGCTGCAGTCCAGGACTCGCCTAAGTATTTGAAAATCCTACCGAGTGGTGAGCGACCCTCCCACTCGGGGGCTTAGCTGCAGTCCAGTACTCGCCTAAGTATTTGAAAATCCTACCGAGTGGTGAGCTAGCCTCCCACTCGGGGGCTTAGCTGCAGTCCAGTACTCGCCTAAGTATTTAGAAAATCCTACCGAGTGGTGAGCGACCCTCCCACTCGGGGGCTTAGCTGCAGTCCAGTACTCGCCTAAGTATTTGAAAATCCTACCGAGTGGTGAGCGACCCTCCCACTCGGGGGCTTAGCTGCAGTCCAGTACTCGCCTAAGTATTTGAAAAATCCTACCGAGTGGTGAGCGACCCTCCCACTCGGGGGCTTAGCTGCAGTCCAGTACTCGCCTAAGTATTTGAAATCCTACCGAGTGGTGAGCGACCCTCCCACTCGGGGGCTTAGCTGCAGTCAGTACTCGCCTAAGTATTTGAAAAATCCTACCGAGTGGTGAGCGACCCTCCCACTCGGGGGCTTAGCTGCAGTCCAGTACTCGCCTAAGATTTGAAAATCCTAACCGAGTGGTGAGCGACCCTCCCACTCGGGGGCTTAGCTGCAGTCCAGTACTCGCCTAAGTAATTGAAAATCCTACCGAGTGATGAGACATTCTCCCACTCGGGGGCTTAGCTGAAGTCCAGTACTCGCCTAAGTACGAAACACATCTCGACCCGCAAGGATGACGAGGTGCAGGTCGACTGCCACCTTCTCCTTGGGAGCTTCGCCACAAATACAATGTGGGCTCCACCGCCGACCCACAAGGACGACGAGGTGCAGGTCGACTGCTACCTTCTCCTTGGGAGCTTCGCCACAAATACAATGTGCGCTCCACCACGGACCCGCAAGGACGACGAGGTGTAGGTCGACTGCTACCTTCTCCTTGGGAGCTTCGCCACAAATACAATGTGCGCTCCACCGCCGATCCGCAAGGATGACGAGGTGCAGGTCGACTGCGACCTTCTCCTTGGGAGCTTCACCACAAATACAATGTGCGCTCCACCACCGACCCGCATGGACGGCAAGGTGCAGGTCGACTGCTACCTTCTCCTTCGGAGCTGCGCCACAAATACAAAGGTTGTCTCGAGCAAAGAACGATTTCTACTCGACGGAGGATTCATGAAGATATTCAACGATAAACCAAGTTCAGATAGAACCTAAAGGTTCCGGACCACAGATCGAAGTGCTCGGGCATTCAGCCCGAAAGAGTTTAACGGTTTCAAAAACCACTCGACATTCCGAGGCAAATTTAGGGTGAGGCATAAAAGTTTGTTCACTCCGCGGGAGGAGGACTAGCAGGCTCGACGAACTCGTCTAAGTTGACGGCGTCGGCGATCCGAGTGGCTACAGCGATGAAAGTATCCATAAAAGATGGGAAGTCATGCAACTGGGTGTTGGCGACCTTGATTGCTGCCAGCTTCTCTTGTCGCACCTCCTTGCAATGGACGCGAACCAAAGACAGAGCCACATCAGCACCACACCGGGCAGAAGATTTCTTCCACTCCTGCACTCAGTCAGGGATTTCGTTAAGTCGATTAATCAGGGACTCAAGATCATTCTAGAGCGTGGCCTCTGGCCAAAGTGCCAGGTCGATCCGAGACATGGCAACCTTCAGTCGAGCCAAGTAGTCCACGACACCGTCGATGCGAGATTCCAGTCGGAGCAGATTCATGGCAGTTTCATCTTTCACGGGGGAATTGATTGGGTCCAAACCTGGCTCAATCCACCCAGTCTCCTCCTCGAAGTTCTGGCAAAACTCTGCATTCACGATCCAAGGATAAGTCAACTTTCGTACGCTGAGTCGACACAAAAAAATCAGTCGGAACAAAATGTGCACCTTCAAGCTTGATGAACAACTTCTTGGCAAGGCTCCTCGGATAGCTCTCCAGATCGTCCCTCCTGCAAGCGATGCCTTCCATCTTCTCGCACAGGTTGAGGTTCTCCTTCTTCCAGCGTGAGCACTCCTTGTTGGCTTCGTTCAGAGCAGATTTCAGCTTGGTATTCTCTTCTTCCAACTGGCCGACCGAAGCCAGTTTCTGTTCAGCCAGAGCGGTTCTGTCGTCAGCTTCCTTTCAAGCAGCAGCCAAATCCTGATCCTTCTTCGCCAGAGCTTCTCTTAGTTTTTCTGCAAAGAAACGATGCTTGATTCGGAAAGAGCAGAAGGATACTCAAGCCTAAGACAGACCAGTCGACAAACTTGTCTTACCAGTGGCGCCGTCCTTGACCTTTTGCAGCTCTGTCTTGGCCAGCTCCAAGTCAAGCTTCAGTTGGATCTGTTGTTTCTCCAAGTCAGCAAAGCGAGCTCCAAGATCACAAGATTTCTGAAATCAAAGAGGAGAAGTTATTTTACAGTGAAAAACGACAAAGACAATAATGACTAAGACTATGGTCGACTGCCCGCAGTCCACCATAGTCTCGGGGACTACACCCAGTGGGTGCACTTTGCGTGCCCCCACCGGTTCTGATCCCACTCGACCGGCCCACCGGAGTCGAGTGCAGTGAGTTAGAAAAAGAGGAGAGAAAGTAGAACTCAGACCACAGTCGACTGCCAGCAGTCCACCGCGGTCTCGGGGACTACACCCAGTGGGTGCAATTGGCGTGCCCCCACCGGTTCTGATCCCACTCGACCAGACCGAGTGGAAGAGACAAACTACCAGTTCCGTTTACACTCGACAAAATACAAAGACTACAGTCGACTGCCAGCAGTCCACCGTAGTCTCGGGGACTACACCCAGTGGGTGCACTCAGCGTGCCCCCACTAGTTCAAAAATTCAATCGACGCACCCAGTGGGTGTACAGATGCAAAGATTTTCGGAAAGAATCTTCATATAGCATATCCTAACAGAACAAGCGGTGACCAACTAACCTGAACGTTGCTTTGGAGAGCCGAGCTGGCGTCGTAGGCGGCCTGACTGGCGTTCCGCACCGTCTTAATCTTCTCCGTCATGATGCCCGCCTGGCGTATGGCTTCCCTGGCAGCATTCACTTCGTCCTCTGGGACATGATGGGTCGCAAAAACTGAAGGTGGGTCGACAAGGGCCTAAGCAGTCGACGGAGAAGGCAAGGCACTTGACAGTGGCACGGCGAAGGTAACAGAACCCCGATTGGCGTCGCTAGTGTCCTGAACGACTGGTTCCGCTCTCGGCGTCGACTGTGACACCTTGCTCGCAGGAGCTTGCCTATTCTTCCTCGTCAAAGGCCTCTCGGGCTCTTCATCATCATCGGGGAGGTCGATAATGTTGGGAGCTATGTAAAGTTCAGTCGCCAAAATCACATCACCCAATGGTACACATTGCAGTTGAATCGACCAAAATAAAGACAGAATGGCAGAAATCATACCCAGATTAGAAGTGACCGCATCCTCCATCACCTCATCATCGTCCCTGTAAGCTGAGGTCCCGGAAGTAGCAGCGCTGCCAGTTCCAAAGTTCGTCCGGTTAAAACAATAAAAACAAATAGCACAGGGCGTCGAGTGAATATAAAGGGAGACACTCACGCAGAAGCGACAGGGATGTCAATCTTGATCTTCGGCAATGCCTTCCGAAGCTTCGTCTCTGTGACTTTGGGATGCTTTGACGCTTTTTTAGTTGGAGTCGGCGAAGAGGTCCGAGGACGCTTTGAAGACTGACCAGCTTGAGCAATCGCCTTTTCACGGGCGCTCGGTCGTTCTTGGTCAAGCTTGGACCGCCTTTCCCTGTGAGGGGGTGACTCGACTTCTTCTTCGTCACTTGGGTCATCGCTTTCTTCGTCCCCTTCACCGTCAGAGTCCCATTCACCACTATCGCCGCCGCTCGCCTCTCCTTCCGGGTCCTGCTCTTGCTCTCCGTTGGGCATGGAATACATTTCGATAATGGCCTGAAAGAAAGCAGGGAGAACCAAGTAAGTCGACACAGTATAGGCAGTTGCGCGAGTGAATTCAGATTACAATCAAAAGCTCAGAATTGGACCTTCTCTGGTACATTGGACTGGTCGAATGGAGGAACTCTCCTGGCTCCCCTGGGGTTGTCCTTGTTTCCGGTCATGCCCAATAGCCACTTATCCAGTGTGTCGTCATCGACCTCCTCCGGGTGAATCCGAGTGGATTCTTCAAGACCCGAATACATCCACATCGGATGGTCTCGAGCTTGAAGAGGCTAGATGCGCCGCTGAAGGAAGACCTCCAAGAGATCCATACTGGTGACCCCGTCACGGATAAGCTGGACCACTCGCTCGACTAGCACCCTCACCTGCACCTTCTCCTCCGGGAGCACCTTCAAAGGGGAGGGTTTCCTCACTCGGTCCATGGTAAAGGGAGGGAGGCCAGTCGACTGCCCTGGCGTCGACTGGTCTTTGCGGTAAGACCAGGTCGACTGCCATCCGCGAACCGAGTCGGGAAGAATCATGGCTGGAAAGGAACTTTTCCCTCTCATCTGAACACGAAGACCCCCACACATCTGAATCACTTGAGTCCTCTCGTCACTCGGATTGGCCTTTTTCACCGTCTGGGAGCGACAAGTGAAAATATTCTTGAAAAGGCCCCAGTGAGGCCGACAACCAAGGAAATTCTCACACAAAGAAACGAAAGCGGCGAGATAAACGATTGTGTTGGGAGTGAAGTGGTGGAGTTGAGCCCCAAAGAAGTTCAGAAATCCCCGAAAGAAAGGGTGAGGAGGCAAGGAAAATCCACGGTCGACGTGGGTGGCAAGGAGAACGCGCTCACCCTCCCGAGGTTGCGGCTCGGATTCCTTCCCCGGAAGCCGTGCCGATTCATAGGGAATCAGCCCTCCCTCGGCTAGGTCGTCGAGGTCCTCTTGGGTGATCATTGAGCGGATCTAGTCGCCCTGGATCCAGCCCTTCGGCAGGCCGGTTCGCGAGGAAGATCCACCCCGACTGGTCGCCTTCCCCTTCGCCCTTACCGTCGCCTTCTTTGCCCGCTCCAGAGCCGCCGTATTCTCCTTCCCCATCGTCGCCGGCGAGACGCGTACGGAACGGTGGCACTGGGGCAAGAGCGAGCGCGACGAGGGAGGCTGAAGAGGAGAAGAGATAATGGGAACGCACTGTTCAAGAGACCCCGGTTCGACGCCTTATATGAGGCCGCTTCCGAGTGGCTGACTGGTAGGCCCGGGCGGTCCTGTCAAATCCCGTAGCAATTGCGCGCGTGATACGTGGCGAAAAAGGTGGCGCGGGGATCGAGGCAGCTTCACCCTATCCCATCCGATTACCGCGGCCTCCCCCATCCCGTGCGCTTCCCAAAATTCGGATCCCGTGAAATCTGCGGGCAGCAGAACAACTTGTCAGACCAAAGATCTCCCCCACACCATCACTCAGAGCCTATCAAGTAAACAAACTCACTCGACAAAAAAAACTAAGAATGGATCAAGGCGACTGAAAAGGAAGTTGATGTCATCACTCAGGTTCATTGATCCAAAATCAGATATGCTCATGGCATGAAAAATGAGTCGGGGAAATTCTCGATCCATTCGGGGGCTAATGATGAAGCTATGTACCTAGGGTAGGGTCATGGACCTGTCCAAACTGCCCTACCCAAGGACATCTCTAGAATAAACCACCTTTCAATCGACTTGGAGGTGTTCCACTCGACAGGCTCGAAGACACTCGACCAAGAAGCGAACACTCGACCAAGACCAAACCATTCGACGGGGAGAAGACCTAAAGGCACTCCGCACGCTAACGGTCGGTTATTAAGTAGCTTTTATGGTCATCATAGCACTTTATTAAGGGCGTTGCTAGTAACGCCTGACCTTAATGTATTTTAAAACCCTGCATAACTGAGGGCCGGAGGGGTCTGGCGAACTCTATATAAGCCACCCCCTCCTCAGTGTAAAGGGTTGGCACCCCTGTAATTCATACACGCATAATCCAGTCGACCGCCTCCGGGCTCCGAGACGTAGGGCTATTACTTCCTCCGAGAAGGGCCGGAACTCGTAAACCTCGTGTGCTTACAACTTCTCCATAGCTAAGATCTTGCCTCTCCATACCTACCCCCCTACATTACTGTCAGACTTAGAACCACGACAGCGCCTACTCGTTCCCATGAGGTGCAGGCGAGGCAGTAGGGTCGTCGTTGAGATCCGGTGGTGCAGAGGAACTTGGTGCAGTGTCGACACGCGCTGAAGTTGGAGGAGGTGAAGTTGCATCATCTTGGTCATCGATGACTCTGGCATTTACGGTCGCAGCTGAGGACAAGTATTCAGAGTCTTCAAGAGAGGGAGTTCGACGCAAGTGAGCATTTCTGGGAGGAGTTGAGTCAAACTTGAAGCGTTCGGTGAAGCCATCGTCGTGTAGATCAGCTACAGCACTAAGTAGGGTCAAACTCTTCCACAACCTCCAACAGGTTTCATGAGTGACAAAGGCATTCTTGGTGGCAAGATTGTGAATGCGGTTGATATCCACCAAGAGGCTTTGCATCTGACGCTTAAGCCAGTCGTGATGTTTGTCTTGTTTCTGATGCAGCGCGACGAGAAGCTCTCGCTCATTTAGGACACGAGATCGTCATCGAGGCCTTTGCGCAATGGTGCTACTAGTGGCGTCAGTTTGAGCACGAGGGGCACGTGTGTTTCCAGCAAGGGGATAAACACGAGAGACTGCTGGAACTCCTTCAATGGGCTGGGTGAAGCTTTGGTGATCAACATTGTGAAGATAAATGGGATCCTTAGCAGGCTCTGGGTAAATGGCTTCAACTGACAGATCAACCTCGAGCAAGAATATAAGATGATTGCGCGCAGACGGCTGATAGTTGAAGGCTGAGTGATGCTTGATCAGACACATGACCCATGGAGCATAGAATTTCAACCCAAAGACGTCGGAGCCAGACGCAGCCAACTGCCTGATGAAGAAGTCTTGAGCATTGAAGTTGATGCCATTGAAAATATAGAAGACCAAAGTCTTCATTGTTCCTTCAAGCTTTGCTGCAGATGAGTGTCCTTTGATAGGCCATAGAGTCTTCCTGATGATGTGGTAAATGGTGTGAGGCAGGTACTCTAGGTCTTCGACAAAGAACTCAGATGGGTATTCAATGTCGTGAGGCAAAGGCTTCATCATGCTCAGAATTTGACTCATGTTGGGTTCTGGCTTCTGAAAGATGCTTTCCAGGGCATTTTGGTGTTGTTGACAACCTGGTTCATAGTATTCACCAGGAGTGGGCAGGCCTGTGAGCTCAATGATATCAAGAGCGTTAGCTTCATGATGGACATTGCCTGTCATCCACTCAAGGACCCAAGTCTTTGGATCCCTGTTGTAGCCTCGAATGTGGAGAGTTGCATATAACTGTAGCAGAAGCTCTTCATTCTAGTGCTCCTTATCTGTGACAAAGTGCAACAGACCAGCATCTCTGAAACAATCCAATGCTTGTTCAAGACAGGGCAGTCCAGCTATAGCTTCAGAGTCGAGGTGCATATGTGGAAATATGCGCCCTTGATTGTATAGGACACAGGAATAGTAGCTGCGCTGCTGATAGCTCCAGAACCGATCTGAGGAAATGCACGGTCTTGTATAAGGGTTCTTGGAGCTGTTGAAGAAGGTATTATGTGCCATGAAGCCATTCACATTGAAGACCCCAGGTGAAGTGGCAGTGCCTGGGAATCGGGGAAGTCTTGGATTAGGCTTTTGGACTTGAGGTCTGTGCTCGACGTCATACTCAAATTGTGGACCCGCAGCAGGCGGAGGAGTCAGAATGGGCCATCGGACCATAATAGGCTGACCACGATTAAATGCATGCTCAATTGTATAAGGTCTTGGAGGGGGAACAGGAGCATTGGCATTGTCTTCATGGGCTTCAAGGGCCATAGTTGCTTCAGGTGCTTGGACCTCAGGTGCTTCAGCATTGACTTCTGGTGCTGCATTGACTTCTGGCACCGCAGTAGCTGCAGGCGCCTCATTGGCTTCAGCCATGACGACGTCATTGGCGTCAGCGATGATGTTGGTGGCCGCCTCAGGGTTGTTAACCTCCACTTCAGAAGCTGGAGGGTCGGACACGTTCTCCTCGAGAACAACATCTTGGTGGGACAGGGGTGTAGCAACTCTTTCAACTCTTGGGGCTTCTTCTTCATCGGCTGATGCAGCCGGAATTTCTTCAGCCATGTTGGCTTCGGACTCAGACACGTGTATTGTGGGAGTGACTTGGGGCCTTGGTCCTTTGCGAAGCCTGCGTAATGCGGGCGACGCTTGTGGAGATGGAGTGTGCTGGGCCTCCAAGTCATCGTCATCTTGCACTGGTGGGGTAGCTTGCGGTTGGGGAGAGCTTGGAGTGTCTTGTCTCTGTGGGTGATCAGCCCACGATGCATCCTGGGCAGTTGGCATCAGAGGACGACCAATGCTGATGAGTTCGCTGTGCGTGAGCATAGGCGATGATACCAATTGGTGCTCGATCTGAGGAAGGACTTCATCATCTTCAACATTGTCATGAGGACCAATGTCTTCAGCTACGGTGGGGTCAACAGCTTGATTAACTTCAGGATTTTCTTCAGATTCAGAAACCTCTGTGGAAGCTGGCGCATGAACTATCAACTGGCGCTCACGATGTTCAGATGCAGGAAGAGCCACTGAGATTGGCTCGACATTAAGGGGCTCTGTGGGAGCAGCCCGATCTCTCTTCTTGGTTTTGCGTTTCTTGGTTGGAGGAGCATCATCAGTAGTGCCCTTGGTTTTGCGCTTTCTGGCTTCAGTTTCAGCAGAACTTGTTTTCTTCAGTTCTGAAGCCACTGTGGGGACCTTAGGCTTCGAGCCTGTCATACTGGTTGGGAAGACAATTGGATGTACTTCCTGCCTTGGTGCTTCGAGTTCTACCATAGCTGGCTTCTTCTTCTTCTTGACCGCCATTCTGGGGTCGATTCCTGGTCGCCCCAAGGCCTTGCGCTTTTCAGCCTCATTGTATCCTTGGACACATTTAACAGCAAGATCCTTCATGCACTCACGAGAACCTTTGGCTTCTTCGCGTTGGTTCAGAATGCTTCCTTAAGCTCATGCATCATGGTCTGAAAGTTCTGAATGTCTTCAACATTCAGCTTGGCCATGTGCTTCATGAACTGAGCTTTTTCATAATCAATCTTATGCTTCAGTTCAACAATCTTCTGAGCTAGAGCCAGCTCAGCAGCAATGGCTCCGTGGAAGGCGACACTCAGGCTAATCGGAAGCTGAAGATCATCAAAGCTGACATTTGGGCTGTCAAACCACTCATCAATGAAGGTGTTGATGATTTCAACATCAAAGAGAGGGAGGTCATTGACGATTTCTGCCTCTTGCTTGCTCTTGATCAACTGCTCAAGAGCATCATCGCCAAGATCGTCGTCGCTGGACAGATCAATGACATCATTGCGCAGAATGGCAGCAGCGGTCAGTGCTTGGCTGGTGGGTTTCAAGGGAATCTTCACTTTGGAGGGCTTGGAGATGCGTGACAAATCTTCAGACTGCACACTGTGTTCAGGAGGTGCAGTGGCCAGAGGCTTCGCCCGTGAGACCTTTGGTGCTGGGGCAGGCTTTGAAGCTTTAGGCTTCTTCAGCTTCTTTGGCTTCGGTGGTGCAGGTGCTTCGTCAGATTCAGCATCGTCTACAGGTTGATCCACGACTGCCCCTTGAACCATAATACGAGTGATGAGACCTTCTAGGTTTTAGAAGGGCCCAACCAGATTGGGTTTAGCTTCTCGTGTGCCATCAGCACGTGGCGCAGAGGGGCCTGGGTTGAAGTCTAATCCCAATGACTTCTTGTTTTCCTTGGCAGAGTTCTTCGCAAACTGATAGTTGCGCTTGAAGAGATTGTCTTCGCGACACCATAACAGAGAGGATGGGTCGGCATTAGTAGGCTGAGGTCCACGAAGCATGCAGGGGTAAAAGCCTTGAGCAATAGCTTCGGACTGTGATTTGGGCTGAAGACCTTTGTATATGATATCTCCCCATGGGACCTTGATGGCACTCTTCTCAGCATATTCGTCGGTGACGAATCTGTACTTGAACCATTCCTCTGCCCAATGTCTTCGAATCCATTGGATTCGGTTCTTGCGTTCTCCATTGGTTTCTTCTGGATCTGACTTGTATAGCTCGTAGAGATCTGGTGGCAGGTCCTTAGCCGTGTTTCCACGGCGTCGTCTGCCTCCCTTCCTTGCAGATTTTTTTGATGCCATGAAGTTTAAACTGAAAGGCTTCAAAACTGTCAAAGTCTTCCGTCTACTGGTCAGACAAGAATTGGCTTAAGGAGAATTTATATGATGCTGTAAGAATTTTGCAAATGAATGCAGACTATGAGAACCAAGGGATTCTCCCACGGACATGTACCTGTGACAGCATTAAGGTGCGAGGGAAAGGGAAGAGGTCATATGCATTCTCAGAAGATTTTGAAGAGAAATCAGTTTAGAATACATTGACCTCATAGTGCGAAGACATTCACTCATAGATAGAGGGTTCGTTCCAGATTTGTACGAATCCACGAATAAGTACAAGTGAGGAATCTAACTACTTTGTGAAGCATAAGTGAACATACTAGGCATATTATGAGATGAAGTATGAAATAGATCCAACTTGTGTGAACAGGTTGTGGTAGAAAGTGATGAATCTATAGGATCAAAGGGGCCGTAAAAAGGAGGTTTTATTTACCACACGAAGAACTACTAGACGGAGTGGGCGAGGACGCCGAGCAGTTCGATCTTCCGTGCCCTAACTTGGCGACGGACACTAGTAGAAAAAGGGTCAAACGAGAAGCACATTAGTGCCGGTTTGAATTTGAGCTGGCACTAATGGTACCATTAGTGCCGGTTCGAACGGCTATGCATTAATGCCGGTTCGTGTTGAACCTTTAGTACCGGTTCGTGCCACGAACCGGTACTAAAGGGGTGATGGCAGGCTGGCTTCAGGACGGGGCCCCACGATCACCTTTGGTACCGGTTCGTGTCACAAACCGGTACTAAAGGGCTAACCTTTAGTACCGGTTTGTTCCACGAATCGGTACTAAAGGGGTCTGACCTATAGTACCGGTTTGTGACACAAACCGGCACTATAGGGCAATTTTCAAACTCTACCCCCCCCCCCTCCGTGTTCGCCATTTCAGTTCTGAAAAAATCAAAAGAAAATGATAAAAACTTCAAAATAAAATCCTTTGAGAGGTAGTTATATTACTACATCTACTAGTTAGGAAAATTTGAAAACTTAAATTTGGACATGTTTTGCAAAAAGTGTAGGGAAAATGTAAAACGGCTATAACTTTTGCATACGATGTCGGAAAAAAAAAGTATAATATATCAAAAAATTCAGCACGAAAATCCGCATCCAATGCAGACGGCCTATGGCCTGTTTGCAATTTTTTAGAATCCTCAAATTCCAAAATGGAAAAAAGATATGGTCAAATTTCAGTTTTTTTAAAAAAAAATGGTTAAATCTGGTCAAACTACTTATTCAAGAAGTATTAATGTTACTACATAATTATTCAAGAATATTAGTGTTACTAAATAATTATTTCAATTTTTTAAATTTTGGTCAAATCTGGTCAAACTATGGTCAAACATAATATTCAAGAAATATTAGTGTTACTAAATAATTACTGTTTTTAGAATAATAGTTTCAAACTCAAACGGTGAAACATGTGGACCTAATGCTCAAGCTAAACTGCTGAGGGTTAATAGGATTGACAGCTTACATTTGTCAGGAAAACAACAAGTGCAGACTTGGAATGTAGGGGGAATAGAACTCCGAAGTTAAGCGTGCTCAGGCTAGGGGAGTGAGAGGATGGGTGACCGGCCGGGAAGTCAGGCGATTTGGAATGAGTGATCCACACTTGAGCAGTTAAGAGAGGTGATTAGAGACTAAATCATCAAATAATTCAGAAAAATTAAAAATAGAAAAAAATCAAAAAAAATCCAAAATTTTCAAAAAAAAAACCTTTAATACCGGTTGGTAACACCAACCGGTACTAAAGTTCCCCCATACCAGGGCGCGAGCTCACGCCACGTGGTGGCACTTTAGCGCCGGTTCGTGCCGAACCGGTACTAAAGGGGGGGGGGGCTTTAGTGCCCACCCCCTAGTGCCGGTTATGGAACCGACACTAAAGGCCCTTACGAACCGGTGCTAAAGCTCCGTTTTGTACTAGTGGGAGGATACCTACGGCGACGGCGGAGAAGACGATGTCCGCGGCCGGCGTGAAGACGGCGTCGGTGAGGTTGCTGCAGCTAAGCGCTTCGTCGCCGGCGTCGTCGAGGGCTAGCGGTGGCGCTAGGGTTTTTGCGAGAGTGGAAGAAGGGATAATGACTGTGGTGAGGCGTGTATTTATAGGGATAGGGACGGCACAGTGTTATTACATAGGTGCCCCTGGCGATTCACATCTGAAGGACACGTGGCTATCATGCAACACATCGGAGGTTGTTCCACGTTCCCACGCACGCCTGGATTGTCGGGTGGTCGTTCCCACTTCTCCGGGTTTTAGGTGGAAAGGATTTGGCATTGAAAACAGATTAATGTTTGTCTCTGTGTCTTCCGCTGACAAGGATGCAGAGAAGACATTTTGACAGTGTCAATAGAATGCATATGATTTGGATAGATAGACTTAGGAAAGAAGCATAGAGGGGTTAGGGTCCGATCACATTCACTTAGTTCAAAAGATTCAGCAAGAAGCCATAGCTATAAGTGAATGCTGTAGAGGACAGAAACCAAATCAGTACGTTGAAGATAAACAGGAGAACCTTTTAATCATTGAAGACAAACAAAATGCGAAGACTTTGCAAATGTAACGCCATGAGATAGACACTTTAAAGGGAAGAATTTTGGTGGTGGCGTTACCCACCGTATAGGAAGTATTAGACCCAGACACGGCGCACAATTATCGTGGCGCTCCGAAGTCAAATTCCACATTAATATATTCACACTCAGAATGTAAGTCTTCATTGATTGAAGATATACTTTACTTCGTGTATTGCACATCTATGTCATCAACATGCTTAAGTGTTAGGATGTGTGCCTAATCACAGGACATTTGAGGATTCCAAGATATTCAGCTCACACCGTAACTTGCAAAACCTCTTCTCATCCAAGGGCTTGGTGAAGATATCTGCCAATTGCTCTTCAGTGTTGACGTGTATGATATCAATATCTTCCTTCATAACACGATCTCTGAGAAAGTGATGACGAATTTCAATGTGCTTTGTCTTCGAGTGCTGAACTTGGTTGTTGGCAATCTTGATGGTGCTTTTGTTGTCGCAGTAGAGTGGCACTTGCTTCAGATGGATGCCATAGTCTTTGAGTGTTTGCTTCATCCATAGAAGCTGAGTGCAGCAAGATCCAGCAGCAATGTATTCAGATTCAGCAGTGGAGAGAGATACACAGTTCTACTTCTTTAAAGACCAACATACAAGTGATCATCCCAGAAAATGACATGTGCTTGATGTAGACTTGGGATCCATCTTGTCACCAGCATAACCAACATCCGAGAATCCAACTAGATCAAACTCTGAACCCTTTGGATGCCATAATCCTAGAGTTGGGGTGTGAGCCAAATATCCGAGGATTCGCTTCACAGCTAAGTGATGCGATTCCTTTGGTGCCGCTTGGAACCGGGCACACATGGAAACACTAAGCATGATATATGGCCTAGATGCACATAAATAAAGCAAGGAACCAATCATGGAGTGGTATACCTTTTGATCGAACTCTTTACCATTGTCGTCGGGACTAAGATGATGTTTGGCTGGCATTGGCGTCGTGTAGCTTTTGCAGTCTTGCATTCCAAATTTCTTCAGGAAATCTTTAAGGTATTTCTCTTGAGATATAAAGATGTTGTTGCATTGCTGACGTATTTGAAGACCAAGGAAGAACTTCAGCTCACCCATCATGGACATCTGATATTGTTCTTGCATCATATATCCAAACTCTTCACTGTATTTCTGATTGGTGCAGCCGAAGATAATGTCATCCACATATATTTGGCACACAAACAGTTCACCATCATATGTCTTCGTGAAGAGAGTGGGGTCGAGGGAACCAGGTTTGAAGCCTTTGCTCTTCAGGAAGTCTTTGAGTGTGTCATACCAAGCCCGAGGGGCTTGTTTGAGGCCATACAATGCCTTGTTGAGCTTGTACACCATGTCAAGATGTTTTGGATCTTCAAAGCCAGGTGGTTGTGCAACATACACTTCTTATTCAATCTTGCCACTGAGAAAAGCGCTCTTCACATCCATTTGATACAGAAGAATGTTATGATGATTTGCATAGGCCAGCAGTATGCGTATGGCTTCAAACCTAGCCACAGGAGCAAATGTTTCATCGAAGTCAATCCCTTCAACTTGAGTGTATCCTTGAGCAACGAGACGAGCTTTGTTTCTGACAACCTGACCATGCTCATCTTGCTTGTTGCGATATATCCATTTAGTGCCTATTATATTGTTCTTACGAGGATCGGGACACTTAACCAGTTCCCATACATTATTCAGCTCAAACTGTTGAAGCTCTTCTTGCATAGCTTGAATCCATTCAGGTTCCATGAAGGCTTCATCAACTTTCTTGGGTTCAGATATTGAGACAAATGCGAAGTGCCCACAGAAATTTGCTAGCTGTGTTGCCCTTGAACGAGTGAGTGGACCTGGTGCATTGATGCTATCAATTATTCTCTCAATATGTACTTCATTTGCAACACGAGGATGTACAGGACGAAGATTTTGCTCTTGCTGATCATTGTCATCGTTAGAAGGATTGTCTTCAGGTTGATCAGGTGCGGAGATGATAAGTTCCTCTTCAGGATGAGCTTCAGATGGTATGATTTCTCCAGTTCCCATAAGTTTGATTGATTCACTGGATGGAACTTCATCTAGCACATTTGGCAGGTGCTCTCTTTGCGAGCCGTTAGTCTCATCGAACCGCACATCCACAGTTTCAACCACTTTATAGTGAAAGAGGTTGAAGACTTTGTAGGAGTGCGAATCCTTTCCATATCCAAGCATAAAACCTTCATGTGCTTTCGGTGCAAATTTTGAAGTGTGATGTGGATCCTTGATCCAGCACCTGGCACCAAATACTCTGAAGTAACTGACATTTGGCTTCTTGCTAGTAAGGAGCTCATAGGATGTCTTGTTGAGAAGCTTGTGAAGATAAACACAGTTGATGATCCCTTGAGATTGCAACTCTACCTAGACCCAATACCTTGCTTTTACCGGTGTCAGCAAATGCGATGTGACTTTTGTCAGATGGACGTAAGGTTGAGTCCATGAGAAGACTTCTCTTTCCAGTCATGTGATTAGTACACCCACTGTCAATAATCCATTCTGAAGCAGCTGGTGTCGTACCCTACAGTGCAGTTAGGGGATAGGCTTCACGAAGAGAATTGTGAAGCATAAACATTTGACGAGCAAGTGGATTATGAAAGCTTAGATCGAGGTTAGGACTGATAGCGCAAGTAGCAAGCGACTTCGGAACAAAATACATAATAAGACCATTTGGGCATTTGATCTTGCACCCTACAAGATGTTTAAGGTCCCCAGCAATAGCTTCAGACGATTTTGGTTTTCGGCTGGAGACCTTTCCCTGCAAAAGAGAGTTAAGCTTTCTTAGCCACCCACATCTTCAAGGGTGGCTTCGAAGCAATGAGTCTAAGTGCAGCATCTGAGAACTTTGGCTTTGGAGCCCTAGCAAAAAGTCTTGTAGGTGGACAATAGTACTCATAAGAATAAGTAGAATAGTTCTTGGTCTTATGAACATGGCGGTTTGATAAAACGCGCTCATATTCATAGGCCTGAGTATGGCTTCCCTGCAAAACATTTGCATTAGTGCGACTCAGGTGAGTCCTTTGTCTATATGAAGCCTTTGGACCATATGAAGCCTGTGGTATGGGGTTTGTCTTCTTCACTTGTGGTGTCATGACAACATTCACAGGAAGATTCTCCAAAAACCTTTTCGGCACCCAGACTTTCTTCATAGGTGGCCCGTTCCTGCAGTTAGTACCAATATACCTGGCAAACACTTCACCATTCTGGTTCTTAAACAGTTTATACTTTGCATCAAAGGATTCATCGACAACAATGGGATTTGCACAATTGCAGCCTGACAGGGTGGATGGATCCACTGAGGGTTCCTTTGTAGCAACCCATGTGGTTTTGGGGTACTGCTCAGGTTTCCAGTAAGAGCCATCAGCATTCATTTTCCTTTCGAACCCAAGACCCTCTTTCCTAGGGTTTCGGTTTAGGATATGCCTTTTAAGAACATCGCATAGTGTCTGATGCCCTTTGAGACTTTTGTACATCCATGTTTCAAGCAATGTCTTCAACCTAGCATTCTCATCAGCAATAGCAGTGGTATCCTCAGCAGAGGGGTTAGTTACCACATCAACAGTTGAAGATATTGCAATAGTAGTAGCAGTAGAACACCCAGCAATAGAAGTAGCGTTGTCACGCTCAATGCATTTAAGACATGGTGGTTCAAATCCTTCCTGAGCAGAACTGATCTGTTCGGTGCGAAGTGACTTTTTTTCCTTTTGAAGATCTTCATGAGCCGCTCTCAATTTCTCAAGATCTTGCTTCCATTGAAGATAATCATAGGAAAGCTTTTCATGAGTTGTTGAGAGCGTTTCATGACGACTTTCAAGTTCCTCATACTTAACGTGAAGATTTTTTATGTCTTTAATTAAGGACTGAGATCGAGTCATTTCAGCGTCTAACAGGTCATCGCTTTTGTCTAACAGTTTTTGAATATGTTCCATAGATTTTTATTGTTCAGTTGCAATTTTAGCAAGTGTTTTGTAGCTGGGTTTGGAACCACAATCAGAGTCATCTTCACTAGATGTTTGATAGTGAGTAGTGCGTGTGTTTACCTTGGCACCGCGTGCCATGAAGCAGTAGGTAGGAGCGGAGTAGTCCTTGTCATTTGCATCAGTGTCGGTGATGAAGTCATTGTCTTCAGTGTTGAAGATGGACTTGGCAACGTATGCTGTAGCCAGACTCGCAACGCCAGAATCGGACTCCTCCTAAGACTCCACCTCCGCCTCCTCAGAAGCGGACTCCTCCTCTGAATCCATTTCCTTGCCAACAAACGCACATGCCTTGCCAGATGAGCTCTTCTTGTGTGATGAAGACTTTGAGGAAGACTTGGAAGAAGACTTTGAGTATTTCTTCTTCTTCTTGTCGTCAGAGTCATACTCCTTGCTCTTCTTCTTCTTGTTGTTCTCATTGTCCCACTGCGGACACTCAGAGATGTAGTGGCCAGGTTTCTTGCACTTGTGGCATGTTCTCTTCTTGTAGTCATGAGCAGAAGCTTCATCATTCCTTGAGCTTGATCATGAAGACTTTCTGAAGCCTTTCTTCTTGGTGAATTTTTGGAACTTCTTCACAAGCATAGCAAGCTCCTTTCCAATGTCTTCAGGATCATCAGAACTGCTGTCAGATTCTTCTTCAGATGAGGAGACAGCTTTTGCCTTCAAGGCACGAGTTCGCCCATAGTTGGGACCGTAGATTTCTCTTTTCTCAGAAAGTTGAAACTCGTGTGTGTTGAGCCTCTTAAGTATGTCAGACGGATCGAGTGTCTTGAAGCCAGGACGTTATTGAATCATCAGGGCTAGGGTGTCAAACGAGCTGTCAAGTGATCTCAGGAGTGTCTTGACGACTTCATGCTTGGTGATCTCGGTGGCGCCGAGGGCTTGAAGCTCATTTGTGATGTCAGTTTGTCGATCAAAAGTGAGCTGGACATTCTCATTGTCATTTCTCTTGAAGCGGTTGAAGAGGTTGCGAAGGACACTGATTCTCTGATCTCTCTGGGTTGAGACGCCTTCGTTGACCTTGGAG
Organism: Triticum urartu; assembly: GCF_003073215.2. NCBI lineage: Eukaryota > Viridiplantae > Streptophyta > Magnoliopsida > Poales > Poaceae > Triticum > Triticum urartu. Next base: position 559,508,586 of record NC_053022.1, on the reverse strand, counting down.
AGCTAGTCCCAGACTAGCTTAGATGTTTCCAAAGCACTCACACGGCCATACTGTCCTTTGGTCAGATGACCATAGATGATGTTCTTGGCAGTGGAGTCCAGTTGAACGAACTTCTTGACATCAGCAGCGGTGACACCTTCACCAGCCTTGGGAATGCCATTCTTGACGACATACCATAGGTCGACATCAATGGCTTCAAGATGCATGCGCATCTTATTCTTTCAGTAGGGATATTCAGTTCCATCGAAGACTGGGCACGCAGCAGAGACTTTGATTATCCCTGCAGTCAACATAGCTAAAACTCCAGGTGGTTAAACCGAATCACACAGAACAAGGGAGTACCTTTCTCTGATACCAATTGAAAGTGCAAGTGATCGACTAGAGGGGGCTGAATAGGCGATTTTTATGGAAGTCTTCAAAACATGGAAGTTTCGAAGACAAACGATAGAAATAAACCTATTGCCATGCAGCGGAAGGTAGACTACACTAAGCAAGCCATAGTCAAGTATTCAATGAAGTGAAAGCACAATGACTAATAGTAGCTAAGCAGTATAGATCAGGTAGGAAGATAGTGTGAAGCCAATCAGCACAAGTAGTCACTCAGTGAAGACAAAAGATAATGCAATCATACAATGACTTCACCAGGGCCAACAGTAAGTAAAGGAAAGGGAAGGATGAAACCGGTGACTCGTTGAAGACAATGATTTGTTGGACCAGTTCCAGTTGCTGTGACAACTGTACGTCTGGTTAGGGAGGCTGAGATTCAACTCAGAAGACCGCGTCTTCACCTTATTCCCCTTGAGCTAAGGACACCCAGTCCTCGCCCAATCACTCTGGTAAATCTTCAAGGTAGACTTCCAAACCTTCACAGACTTCATTCACCGGCGATCCACAATGACTCTTGGATGCTCAGAACGCGACGCCTAACCGGGTGGAGGATTCACAGTCCTCAAGTGTAATAAGTCTTCAGATCACACAGACGGGAAGACTTAAGTGATGCCTAACACTCTTTGGCTCTGGGTGCTTAGGGCTTTATCCTCGCAAGGATTTCTCTCTCAAAGGGCTTCGAGGTGGGTTGCTCTCAAACGACAAAAGCGTGCACTAACTCTGAGCAGCCAACCAATTTATGGTGTAGGGGGTGGGCTATTTATAGCCACTAGGCAACCCGACCTGATTTGTCCGAAATGACCCTGGGTCACTAAGGAACTGACACGTGTTCCAACGGTCAGATTTCAAACACACACGGCAACTTTACTTGAGCTACAAGCAAAGCTGACTTATCCAGCTCTGGATAAGATTTGCTCTCATTGTCTTCACTCGAAGACATAGGATTTTGGTTAAGCATCACTTCAGTCATTCTGACTGGTTCATTGGACCCCACTTAACAGTACGGTGGTTCCTATGACTCAACAAAGAAAAAAATGAAACAACGAAACAACTAAGTCTTCGTGCTCCATAGTCTTCACACAATGTCTTCTCTTGTCATAGACTTCAATGTGAATACCTTCACATACCACCTTTGTCTTCAATGTCTTCATACATTTTTAGGGGTCATCTCCGGTAGGTAAACCGAATCAGTGAGGGACTACTACCTGTGTTATCCTGCAATTCTCACAAACACATTAGTCCCTCAACCAGGTTTGTCGTCAATACTCCAAAACCAACTAGGGGTGGCACTAGATGCACTTACAGTGTAGCTGCTCCGTGGCTCTCCTCCAAGTACCTGACCACGCATAGTGTCTCCGCTTCAGGTAGTATCCATGTCTCATGTATAGAAAGTGGAAGTTCGGAGAGGAGCGAGTTCACCTTATCTTCGATAGCCTTTGCTCGTGCCCTTGTCATTGGTCCAAGTGGTGTCATGGGAGACGTAGGTAGGTCCATGGGGATGATCTTGGGATGCTCCGCATCATCTCCCCTCCCTTGGGAAAGATCCGACCTCGGATCGAATTCTTCATCACGATGGTAGGGCGATAGATCCTTTACATTGAAGATGTCACTCACATTGTACTTGTCGCGCGGGAGGTCGATCTTGTAAGCATTGTTGTTGTAGTGTGCAAGCACCTTGAAGGGTCCATCCGCTCGTGGTAGAAGTTTGGACTTGCGTTCGGTGGGGAAGTGGTCCTTGTGAAGGTGTAGCCACACAAGATCACCAATGTTGAATACCATGGGTTGCTTATTGATGTTGAGCTTGGTCGCAAGTTATTGTACTTGGCGCTCGATGGTGTGCCTTGTATCTTCATGCACCTTCTTGAGATGGTTCACACTGCACTTGCGTCCATATTGATGCGCTCTTGTAGTGGTAGAGGAATAGGGGTGGACTAACGAGCAGCTCAGCTTGTTAAGCTCATACTCGTTAAGCTCGTGCTCGTTAAGGCTCGGCTTGCTAAGCTCGTTAACATTAACAAGCAGAAAACCCTGCTCGGGTCGGCTCATTTGAAGCTCGTTAAGCTCGTGAGAGCTCGCGAGCACTCGTTAACAGATTATAATGTGTTATGATATACATGATGAATGTGTAGGTATGATTTTCAAGATGAAATATGGTGACTACAAAAAGAAATGAAGTAGTTTGTTGCCTCATATGTCGATTAGATTAAATAGATGGGCTGAGGTGCTACAAAAAGTTTGTCACATAAGATAAAAATATGTGTCGTGTTGTTACTAACGAGCTTAACGAGCTACTCATGAAACTTGTTAGCTCGCTCGTTAAGCTCGTTAAGCTTAACGAGCTAAATCAATGATTGGCTATGTTCATTAAGAAGCGAGCTACGAGCTTAACAAGTCGAACTATCGAGCGCTCATTAAGCTCACGAGCTAGGAGCTTTCGGTCTAGCCCTATAGAGGAAGAATGTCCAATGGGGACAATGGGTTGAATCCGTAGACGACCTCGAAGGGGGACTTGCCGGTTGTTGAGTATCTTGCGCGGTTGTAGGCGAACTCGGTGATAGGTAGACACTCCTCCCACTCCTTGATGTTCTTCTTGCTTAGCACTCGAAGTAGAGCAGAGAGTGTGCGGTTGGTCACCTCCGTTTGGCCGTCAGTTTGTGGGTGGTAAGCCGTGGAGAAGAGTAGCTTGATTCCGAGCTTGGCGCATAAGGTCTTCCAAAAGTAGCTTAGGAACTTGACGTCGCAGTCCAAGACTATCGTCTTTGGCACTCCATGTAGACGAAGTATTTCCCTACAAAAGAGATTGGCAACATGTGAAGCATTGTATATCTTGTTGCAAGGAATGAAATGTGCTATCTTAGAGAATCAGTCCACAGCAACAAATATCGAATCCTTTCCATTTCCAGTTCTAGTCAATCCAAGTACAAAATCCATGCTAATATCTTCCCATGGTTGATAAGGAATTGGGAGAGGCATATTGTAACACCCCACATGTAACTTGCCATATTTGTAACTCTGACTCTTGCCATTTTCGGCTTTAAGTTATGAGGTTCCCTTCGTGGTTGGGTTTTGTCTTTCGTTTTGCATTTTGTTCATGTCATGAATTTCATATCATGTCATCATGTGCATCTCATTTGCATACGTGTTTGTCTCATGCATCCGAGCATTTTCCCCGTTGTCCGTTTCGCAATCCGACACTCCCACCTGCACCCGGTGCACCCCTCTTGTCTCTTTTCATGAGCGGGAGTTAAACATTCTCAGAATGGGCTGAGATTTGTCAAGTGGCCTTGGTACACCATCGGTAGACCGCCTGTCAAATTTTGTTCCATTTGGAGGCCGTTTGATGCTCCAACGGTTAACCGGATAACCGCAAAAGCCTCTTTGGTGTTGCAGCCCAACACCCCTCCAAAACAGCCCAATAACCCACCTAAACCACATCCATGTTCTCCGTTGTCGGATCACAATCGTGTGGGCGAAAATCGCACCTCATTTGGACACTCCTACCTCCCTCTACCTATAAATATGTGCTTCTCCCTCCAAATTCGGGTCCAAACCCTAGTCTAGATCCCTCCGCGCGGCCGGACACGTCCGGGCGCCACCAGACGAAATCCCGCCGCCGCCTCTCGCCCAATCGGCCTCCGCACGTGGCTCCCCGCCCCGCCAGCCGTCGCGGCCCGCCGAGCCCGCGCCGCTCGCTCGCCTCCTCCCGCAGCGCCCCACCACCGCGCCCCGACCTCGCCGTCGTTCCTCCGCCGCCCAGCGCCGCCGCCTGCCTCGGCCCCCCCGCTGCCTCCTCGCCGCCAGTCGCCGCCACCACCGAGCCGCTCCCGCGCCGCTCGGCCTCCGCCACCCACCGCGCCACCACCGGCCAGATCTGGTGTCCCGGCAACCGGATCCGCCGCCCCACCTCGCCGGCGCACCTCTCCGTCCAACTCCGGTCGGCGTCCACCTCATCTCCGGCGAGTCTTCCGACGATCCTTGAAAAGCGTGCGATGAACCCTAGATCTGGACGAGGTTGACCCCGAAATTTCACCAAGTCTTTTTCTCTGTGATGTTTTTATGCCCTATTCATCATGTCACATCTCCGTGCTCGTTGATCCAAATCATGCATATGATATGTCAAATTGGTTTCGTTGAGCTCTTCATGTTAGAGCATTTCCATGCATGTTACTGTCCATTATGATGCCCTTTTCATCGATGCAAGAGTTCTATAAAATTTAACTGGGTACTTATTCAGATCATGGTGATTTGTCATTTTTGTTGCATTGATGTTGCATCATATGGAGCATGAGGTCTACATGTGTTTTGAACTACAACATGCCATCTTTACAGAGGGTGCAAGCCTTGTATTTTGTGATCTATGTGGTGACTAGCACAAGCATGCAAACTAGGCTCGCAATGTTGCTGTTTTTCAGGGACTTAGGATTTTTTAAGTCTTTTTCCTGCTAGTTATTTTGATGCCATGTAAACTTGATGCTACATGAGATCCCATGCTTATTTTGGGATTACTTCAGTAAGGATGTTTTGAACATGTGGTTATGCTCTATCCATTCCATGCCCTGTTGCAATTATGGAGTGCTCTAGCATGTCTTTTTCTTGCTCTACTTTTGCTATAAAATGTTCTGGCAGAATGTTAACATGTTAATCAATATTGCCATGGTTGTTGCTAGTGATCCATGCATCCTATGAACTTTTTTCTTGCCATGGTTAGCTTCAATGAACATTGTCATCTTGCTATTGGTATGCTTTTGTCATTTCATGCTTTTGTGTTGAGTGGCATGAGCTCGCAAAGTTGCTATCATAATCTATTTATGACATGCTCTGTTTTTCTGCTAAGTTCTGAAACTGTTAATAAAACTTGCTATGTTTACATGGGTGCCATTCATATCTTCTGTGCCTTTTTTGCTCATGTTCAGTAAGGGACTTTTTGATCTATGCTTTTAGTAGAATCATTCCATGTCTTTGTTTTCTATGATATGTTCCTGTATCATGTTGTTTGCTTGCTCTAAACATTGCTTCCTGATGTTGTTTTTGACATGTTAGTAATTTCTCTAAGTCTGTGAAGCTGATATCTTTTGCATTTTGCCATGCTTGTTTGAACCTGTTCTGGTGTGATTTAGCCGTAGCTCAGTGTTCATGTTTTATCAAGCATCTCTTGTACATCACTTCCATATGCTTTGTTGCTATGTTGGAGTGTAGTAGCTTAGTTTCTTGTTGCATTCTAAGTGGCATGGTGTTGTTAATCACAGAATTATGCCATTCTTGTTTTGCTTGCCATTTGCAAACCGTGCATCCATTTCCGGTGAACTTTATATCGATTTCAACCGAAATCATCTCATCTTTCCAGCGGCATACTTGGTTTGCCAAGTTGATGCCTTGATCATTCTTTCCCTTCCGGAGCACGCATATGCATTGCATATCATGTCTTGCATATCATGCCATGTATTGCATCATGTTGCTTGTGCATTGCACCATGATTGATTGTTGTTCCATTGTTCGTGTTCTTGCTTTGGGTAGAGCCGGGAACGAGTACGTGAACGAGAACCTGTTGAGTACGCTATCGAGGATCAAGCTTTCAAACTCTGAGAACTTTGCAGGCAAGATGACCATACCCTCGAAATCACTTCTATCTTTGCTTGCTAGTTGTGGTCTTCGCTATGTCGCGCTACCTACCACTTGCTTATCATGCCTCCCATATTGCCATTGTCAAGCCTCTAACCCACCTTTCCTAGCAAACCGTTGTTTGGCTATGTTACCGCTTTTGCTCAGCCCCTCTTATAGCGTTGCTAGTTGCAGGTGAAGTTGAAGTTTGTTCCATGTTGGAACATGGATAGTTGGGTTATCATTATTATATCTTATTTACTTAATTGCATCTATATACTTGGTAAAGGGTGGAAGGCTCGGCCTTATGCCTAGTGTTTTGTTCCACTCTTGCCGCCCTAGTTTCCGTCATACCGGTGTTATGTTCCTTGATTTTGCGTTCCTTACACGGTTGGGTGTTATGGGAACCCCTTGACAGTTCGCCTTGAATAAAACTCCTCCAACAAGGCCCAACCTTGGTTTTACCATTTGCCTACCTAGTACCATATACCTTTCCCTTGGGTTCTGCAGACTCAAGGGTCATCTTTATTTTAAACCCCCCGGGCCAGTGCTCCTCTGAGTGTTGGTCCAAACCGGCAACCTGCGGGGCCACCTCGGGAACTTGAGGGTTTTTACTCGTAGCTTGACCTATCCGGTGTGTCCCTGAGAACGAGATATGCGACTCCTATCGGGATTTGTCGGCACATCGGGCGGCTTTGCTGGTCTTGTTTTACCATTGTCGAAATGTCTTGTAACCGGGATTCCGAGACTGATCGGGTCTTCCCGGGAGAGAAGGAATATCCTTCGTTGACTGCGAGAGCTTGTGATGGGCTAAGTTCGGACACCCTACAGGGTATAAACTTTCGAGAGCCATGCCCGCGGTTATGTGGAAGATGGGAATATCCGGTTGTAGAGAACTTGACACTTAACTTAATGAAAATGAATCAACTGCATGTGTAGCCATGATGGTCTCTTTTCGGCGGAGTCCGGGAAGTGAACACGGCCTTGTGTTATGCTTGAACGTAAGTAGTTTCAGGATCACTTCTTGATCATTTCTAGCTTCTCGACTGTTGCATTGCTTCTCTTCTCGCTCTCATTTGCGTATGTTAGCCACCATATGTGCTTAGTGCTTGCTGCAGCTCCACCTCACTACCCTTTCCTACCCATAAGATTAAATAGTCTTGATCTCGCGGGTGTGAGATTGCTGAGTCCTCGTGACTCACGGATACTTCCAAATAGTTACAGGTGCCGAGGATAACAGTGCAGGTGATGCTACCGAACTCAAGTGGGAGTTCGACGAGGATTCGGGTCGTTACTATGTTTCTTTTCCTGATGATCAGTAGTGGAGCCCAGTTGGGACGATCAGGGATCTAGCATTTGGGGTTGTGGCAGTGTCCCGGGGAGTTGAGCTCCAAGGTGTTGTCGTCACAGTTTTATCGTTGCAGTTCTGGAATACCTGATTTCGCCGACATCGAAAATCTCTTTTATGCAGTTGTTGGTGAGATAACCTCGACGCCACCCAGTACTGGGGCGGGAGTTCGGGAGTATTGCCATAACTCATATAATGGATGCTTTTCGAAGGTTGAGGTACATGATTTCCGAAGGTTTCTTGGTTATGTGTTGAAGGATGGATACAGCTGGATGTAGGGATTTAGTTTGGGTGAGATATTATGCTTCCTTGTATCCCCAACACCTGATTGCATAACCAGAAAGTTTCGGGAGTTTTATAGGTGGGAATTCATGTAGCTCTAGTATTTCTTCCCGCGGATATTTGGTTTGTGATTGGGTAATCCTTACCACTTATTTGTTCATGTTCGTACCTTGTTGATTCATTCATCTACCTTTATCTAAGTGGCTTCTCACCCTTATGGACGTGTGATGATTTACTTTGGAATTCATTCGTTCATCCTTGTTCGAATGTTTATTATGAAGACTTTATGTTGCAATTTCGATCCATTGATTCAGCTTGAATATCTGTTTTTCAAGATTCTAACGGATGCCACCCTCTTCAGGATGGCTCCTCCAACGCGTCAGAATCCGGACCGCAATGATGGGAATCAGTCGAACCCTCCGCCACCACCTCCACCTCCGGAGGCATGGCAAGTTGTCATGGCAGCCACCAATGCCAACACTCAGATGCTTTTGTAACTCTTGCAAGAGCGCAACCAAGGGCAAGGCAACCAAGGAAATCAAGGCCAAGGCAACAATCAGCCTCAGTTTGCTACCCTCAACCAGTTCCTCGCAAACCAGCCGAAGTCCTTTAGCAACTGGGTCGAGGCAATAGACGATGACTGGCTCGTGGACATCTGCAAGCATTTTGAATGTAGCAATGTCAGGCCTGAGGACAAGGTCAAGTTTGCTTCGTTTCAACTCAAGGACCAAGCTGCTGAGTGGTATCAACAATACAGAGATTCCAGAGGAGGTCGTGTGATTACCTCGGATGATTTCTGCCGAGACTTCAAAGCTCATCACATTCCACCAAGTGAGGCTGAGAGCAAGCATGAGGAGTTCTGCAATCTCAAGCAAGGCAGCATGTCTGTGTATCAATACAATATCCAGTTTTAGAAACTTGCTCTCTTCGCTAAACAAGACGTTCCTGATGAAAAGAGTATGATCTATCAATTCAGAGGTGGCCTCGGAGAAGATATGCAATTAGCTCTTGTGCTTCTTGAGCCGACCAAGTTCGATCAATTCTATAACATGGCACTAAAGCAAGAAGCTACTCAGCTCAAGTGTGAGGCTTCTAAGAAGAGAGTCGGGGATGCAGTTCAATCTTCTTCTTCATCACAAGTAGCAGCTAAGCAACCGAAGTTCTTGTTGCCTACTCCTCCGTTTCGTCAGCCCTACCAGCAGAAGAGCAAAGATGGCAATGGATCTTCCCACCCACCCAACCCTGGCTATCAGAACAAAGCTCAGTCTCAAACTCCAAGGTCAAGTGCTCCTTATCATCGTCCGCTCTCAGAGGTTACTTACAACAAGTGTTAGCAGAAAGCGCACTATGCAAACAAATGCTTCAACCAAAGGCGCCTTCCACCTCCTCCTCCTGTGAGATCTTCCAGCAATGCAGTGGTTAAGCGTAATCCCAAACATGCTAAGGTGAACATGATGAACGCAACTTAGGCAGAGGATTCTTCAGATGTGATCATGGGTAACCTTCCAGTTAACTCTATTCCTGCAAAAGTTATTTTCAATACTGGTGCATCGCATTGTTTCATGTCAAGACCGTTTTTTGCCAAGCACGATTTCACTACTTCACTTTTGGGTAAACCCATGGTTGTCATTTCTCTGGGTAAACGCTTGAGCTCTAGTTTGATAGCTCCTGATGTGTCTATCGAGATGGGCAACTATAAATTTCCGTCTTCTCCAATTGTTCTTGGCGACTTGGATATTGATCTAATTCTCAGCATGGACTAGCTTTCTAAGCACAAGGCTCAGCTTGATTGTGCTGCCAGGGAAATTCAATTGACACACTCTTCTGAGGAGGTGATCATCTATGCCCCTCGGGACAAAACCATTCGACTGTTTTCTCTCAACGAGAAGGGTGAGTTGAATGCCATCTCTCAGATTCCAGTCGTTTGTGAATACCAAGACGTCTTTCCAGAGGAGCTTCCGGGAATGCCTCCTCACAGGCCAGTTGAATTTGTTATCGATCTTGAGCCTGGCACGGAACCTGTTTGCAAGCGTCCTTACAAGCTTGGACCAGAGGAGTTGAAGGAGTTGAAGAAACAACTCAATGAACAAGAGCGAATGGGTCTGATCAGACCGAGTTCATCTCCATGGGGTTGTGGTGTCCTTTTTGTCAAGAAGAAGGATGGAACGGAACGACTCTGCGTCGACTACCGTCCATTGAACAAGAAGACAATAAAGAACAAGTATCCACTTCCCAACATCAATGAGCTATTCGAGCAACTTAAAGGTGCTAAAGTATTCTCCAAGATTGACCTCTGTATGGGCTATCATCAGATTCGCATTCGTGAACAAGATATCCCCAAGACAGCATTCAGAACAAGCTATGGTTCTTATGAATATAATGTCATGTCTTTCGGCCTTGTCAATGCTCCTCCAACGTTCTCTCGCATGATGAACTTCATCTTCAACCCTTACACAAATGATTTCGTCCTGGTGTATCTCGATGATATATTGGTCTTTTCCAAGAATAAGGAGGATCATGCCAAGCATTTGAGATTGGTGCTTGGCAAGCTCAGAGAGCATCAATTCTATGCGAAGTTTTCCAAGTGTGAGTTCTGTCTTGACGAAGTTCTTAACCTTGGTCATATCATCTCTGCCAAGGGCATCGCTGTTAATCCCGAGAAGGTATCTGCAATTGTGAATTGGGAACCTTCTCAGAATGTCAAGCAGATCCGTAGTTTTCTTGGGCTTGCAAGCTATTGTCGAAGATTCATTGAGAATTTCTCTAAGATTGCAAAGCCTCTTTCCAACCTCCTCCAGAAGCAAGTCAAGTATGTCTGGACACCTGAGTGTGAGTTGCTTTCAACACCCTCAAAGAGAAGCTGGTCACAGCTCCTGTCTTGACTCCTCTTGACAAATCCAAGCCATTCGAAGTTTTCTGTGATGGTTCCTTACAAGGTCTCAGCGTTGTGTTAATGCAAGAGAAGAAAGTTGTGTCTTATACCTCTCGCCAGTTGAAGCCCAACTAAAGGAACTACCCCACTCACAATCTTGAGTTGGCGGCAGTTGTCCATGTATTATTAACGTGGAGACATCTCTTGTTGGGAAGGAAAGTGGACATCTTCACAGATCATAAGAGCCTCAAGTACATCTTCACTCAACCCAACCTCAACCTCAGGCAGACTCGATGGGTCAAAGTGATTCAAGAATACAATCCGAGTATTGAATATACTCCAGGCAAGGCCAATGTCATTGCAGATGCTTTGAGCAGGAAGGCTTACTGCAACATCTTAATCCTCAAGCCCTTCCAACCGGACCTTTGTGAAGCTTTCCGCAAACTGAACCTCTAAGTTGTTCCTCAAGGCTTTCTTGCCAACCTTCAAGTCTCTCCTACTTTGGAAGATCAAATTCGTGAGGAACAACTCCTGGATACCATGGTGAAGAAGGTGAAACATGGGATTGCCAAGAGCCAACCCAAATACAAGTGCTATCGCATTGATGACAAAGACACTCTATTCTTCGAGAACCGGATTGTGGTTCTAAAAGGTGATCTAAGGAAAGTCATTATGAACGAGGCGCACAATTCCCTTCTATCCATTCATCCTGGAAGTACGAAGATGTACCATGACCTCAAGCAGACGTATTGGTGGACTCGAATGAAGCAAGAAATAGCAATTCGTGAATGAATGTGATGTCTGCAGAAGGGTGAAAGCAGAACACCAACGACCAGCTGGTCTCCCCCAACCTCTTGCTATTTCAGAATGGAAGTTTGACCATATCGAGATGGACTTTGTTACTAGATTTCCTAAGTCCAATGATGCTATCTTCGTTGTCATCGACAAGCTTACTAAAGTGGCTCATTTCCTTCCAATTAAAGAATCTATCATAGCAGCTCAGTTGGCAGAGCTATACACCTCCAGGATTGTCTCCTTGCACGGCATTCGGCAAGTGATCTCTTTAGACCGCAGAAGCATTTTCACTTCTAAGTTCTGGGACTCCTTTCAGAAGGCTATGGGCACCAACATTCGCTTCAGCACAGCTTTCCATCCTCAAACTAGTGGCCAAGTCGAGCGAGTCAATCAAATCCTTGAAGATATGCTCAGGGCTTGTGTCATTTCATGTAGGATCGAAAGTATGTCTAGAGGGGGGGTGATTAGACTACTTGACCAAATAAAAACTTAACCTTTTTCCAATTTTAGTTCTTGGCAGATTTTAGCTATTGTAGGACAAGTCAAGCAATCATCACACAATTCAAGCAAGCATGCAAAGAGTATATTGGCAGCGGAAAGTAAAGCATGCAACTTGCAAGAATGTAAAGGGAAGGGTTTGGAGAATTCAAACGCAATTGGAGACACGGATGTTTTTCCCGTGGTTCGGATAGGTGGTGCTATCCTACATCCACGTTGATGGAGACTTCAACCCACAAAGGGTAATGGTTGCGCGAGTCCATGGAGGGCTCCACCCACGAAGGGTAACGGTTGCGCGAGTCCATGAAGGGCTCCACCCACGAAGGGTCCACAAAGAAGCAACCACCCACAAAGGGTCCACGAAGTAGCAACCTTGTCTATCCCACCATGGCCATCGCCCACGAAGGACTTGCCTCACTAGCGGTAGATCTTCACGAAGTAGGCGATCTCCTTGCCCTTACAAACTCCTTGGTTCAACTCCACAATCTTGTCGGAGGCTCCCAAGTGACACCTAGCCAATCTAGGAGACACCACTCTCCAAGAAGTAACAAATGGTGTGTAGGTAATGAACTCCTTGCTCTTGTGCTTCAAATGATAGTGTCCCCAACACTCAACTCTCTCTCATAGGATTTGGATTTTGTGGAAAGAAGATTTGAGTGGAAAGCAACTTGGGGAAGGCTAGAGATCAAGATTCATATGGTAGGAATGGAATATCTTGGTCTCAACACATGAGTAGGTGGTTCTCTCTCAGAACATATGAGTTGGAATTGTGTATGTGTTCTGATGGCTCTCTCCGCGAATGAAGAGGAGGTGGAGGGGTATATATAGCCTCCACACAAAATCCATCCGTTACACATAGTTTTCCAATCTCGGTGGGACTGAATCAACAAACTCGGTCAGACCGAGAAGGTAAACCTAGTGACCGTTAGAGATTTTCGGTGGGACTGACATGCAACTCGGTAGGACCGATATGGTTAGGGTTTGGGCATAACGTAATCTCGGTGAGACCGATTACACAAACTCGGTGAGACCGATTTTGGTAATTAGCTAACCAGAGAGTTGGTCAGGCAAACTCGGTGGGACCGATTTGCTCTTTCGGTGAGACCGAAAAGTTACAAAAAGGAAACACTGAATTTACATTGCAATCTCGGTAGGACCAATCCGCTCTTTCGGTGAGACCGAAAAGTTACGAAAGGGAAACAGAGAGTTTGCAATCCCATCTCGGTGAGACCGAGATCCCTATCGGTAGAACCGAATTGCTAGGGTTTGGCAGTGGCTTATGACAAATGAAAATCAGTGGCGCCGGATAGAAAGAATCGGTAGGACCGAGTTTGGCTTAGGGTTTAGGTCATATGTGGATATGGGAAAGTAGTTGAGGGTTTTTGGAGCATATCACTAAGCACATGAAGCAAGAGGCTCATTAAGCAACACCTCATCCCTCGTTGATAGTATTGGCTTTTCCTAAAGACTCAATGTGATCTTGGATCACTAAAATATAAAATGAAGAGTCTTGAGCTTTTGAGCTTGAGCCAATCCTTTGTCCTTAGCATTTTGAGGGTTCCACTTTCACATCCATGCCATGCCAATCATTGAGCTTTCCTGAAATAATCATCTTGGAATAGCATTAGCTCAATGAGCTATATGTTGTTATGAATTACCAAAACCACCTAGGGATAGTTGCACTTTCAATCTCCCCCTTTTTGGTAATTGATGACAACATATAGATCAAAGCTTCGACAAATGATAATAAGCATGAAATTTGAGAAGTATGTGACAAGTAAGAGCTCCCCCTAAATTTGTGCATATTTAAAATTTGCTTTGGACTGCAAATGCACAAAGAGTTAGAGTCATGGGTTACTCTTCCATGTCACATACATCTTGGTGGAGCGCTTAAAATGATAAGAATGAAATACATGCACTCATCACCAAGAATAGTGAATGATCACATAAGATAGATAAGATAATAGCATTCACCAAGCATTAAGTGTAGCTTATGATCAAACACATGATCATCAATGTCTCACAAGCAATGACATAGTATCTCAAGCACTCAAAAGGAAACAAAGTTCGAAAAACCACCAAATAAAGCAAGAGAGAAAAAAGCAACACACTCTCTCTCGAAGCCTATGATCTATACATTTTTCTCCCCCTTTGGCAACAAGTTACCAAAAAGTTCCTAGAAAATGCATAGTTCTAGATCGACGCTCAGGCTTGATCTTCAGGTGGTGGTGGAGTCCGGCGCACTCCAAGGACGAAGCCTTCTGTAGACGTGGTCGGAGTTGAGGCTGAAGTAGATGCTGGAGCTGGTGGAACTGAAGCTGTAGCTGGTGCAGAAGTGGTGGCTCTGGTGTCAGCAACTGGCACTGCATATGATCTCTGAGCTCTTGGCACTCTGGCAAATGCATCAGTTGTAGTCTTGACCTTCCTCTCCTGCATATCATCCTGAAGTTATTCCACTACAGACTGAATCTCTGTTACTTTGACATCCAAGTCATAGAACTTCTGTTCCATGATTCTTTCTAAGCTCTGCTGATTCTGAGTGAGGGTGGCCAGTCCTTGCTCAATCCTCAGTGTGGATGCAATCAAGTAACCAAGCTGCTCTTGTTTGGTTTTCAAGAAATACTCAGATGCCTCCTCTTGAGTTGGCATCTTGGCAGCTTTCTCCTTCCTTGCCTTCTCCTTCTTTGCTTGTGCTTGTGCTGATGATGGTTCATTCTCAGTCATAACAATTTGATTATCTTCAAAATCTGGACGGATGGGCAGGTGTTCCTTGTCCAATGAGTATGCCTGTGCCCATCTTTGAGTTGATGAGCTCCTGAATCTGTGGGGCATATCCACAACTCCTCTTCTGGTCTGCTGCAGTCCTCTTGATAGTTTCCACTATGAGGCTCATCACCTTGAACTTCTGAGGCACATCAAATACATGAAGCAAATTGATTGCATGGCCTCTAATCATCTTGTGATCACCTGACTTGGGCAATAAGGTGTGCCTCAAAATCCAATTGATGGTTGGCAGCCCTGACAGAAGATAATGCACAGACCCAAACTTGAAAGTGTCAAGTGCCTCGTTTGGAATTTCCTTGTACATATTGGACATAGAGTTGTGGTCCATCTTCTTCTTGGCATAGATATCCAAGTCATCCTCATTTTCCTCTAGGGCATTGATCAACTTTGCCCATTCCTCAACTATAGATTGGTACCTCGTACCTTCAGACATCCAAGTTATCTTTCCATCTGGGTAGAAATGTGCTGTTGAGTAGAATTGCATAATGAGTTCCTCGTTCCACTTTGTGAGCTTCTGCCCAACAAAGTCTGCTACTCCACAAGCATTGAAACTGTCAATCACACCAGGATAGTGTTCCTCATTGTCCTTGATGTACTCCCAATCAACCCATCTCATGTCACATACAATTGGCTTCTTGTCCAACAAAACTGTCTCATAGAAGTCCTGATGTTCCTTAGTGTGGAACCTGTAGTCAACAGCAGTCCTTCTCCTTGAAGCATACGGATCTGCTTCTCTCCACTTCCTCAGCCCTGAGTCTCTCCTGAGCTTCATATCCTCAGCCACAGGATGAGCATCGTTGTGGTCTGGGATCTTGGGCTTGAGTTTCCTGAGTACTTGCTCTTCATCATCTTCTTCTGCAGCTTCAGGCACTGGGGCCTTGTTCTTCTCAGTTGCAGGTATGCTCCTCGTATTTCTCTTTGGGGCAGACTTGGGCTTGGAGGCAGCTTTGGGTGCTTCTTTGGGCTTGGATGCAGCAGCCCCTGATCTTATAGCATCACCCATAAGCTTAGGTGCCTTAGGTGCTGGTGCAGCTACCTCTTCTTCCTCTTCTTCCATGATGGAAGCCTTTCCAAGCACTCTGGCTATGGTCTTCTTGACCCTTTCCTTCCTTTTCTTGCCTTCAGCAGCAACTGGCTCTATGGGAGTGGGCTTCTCAGAAATCTTGGTTGAAGCTCTGGCCTTTGGCATAGGCTGCCTGCCTGCTGGCCTTTTGATTTTCAATCCTGGCTTTGTGCCCTGTGCTGTCTCAACTCTCTTTGATGTGGCTTCCTCTTCCTCTGCCACATAATCTTCATCCTCAGAATCTGAAGTTCTCTTCTTCCTCTGTCTGGTGGCAGCTTTTGGCAGGTTGCTAGGAGTACTTCTGCTGCCATCATCTGAAGAACTTGAGGGACTAGTGCCCTCACTCATCTGCACTTGCTCTTCTGACATGTTTTGGCTATCACTTTGGTCTGACATGATGCAAACTCTGACTGCTGACCCTGTGAATAGTTTATAAATGAGGTAGAATAGATGAGCATCACAAAATGCAGAGATTTTTGCAAAAGAATGATCCAAAAACTTAGTTTTAGTTTCCCACTGAAATCATCTCGGATCTACCGATTTTTAAACTCGGTGATACCGAAGCAGTTTTGGAACCTAAACTAGTGAACTCGGTCAGACCGAGTCACAGTTCGGTGGCACCGAGACTGCTAGGGTTTCACAAAGTTCCAAAATCGGTCACACCGATAAGTAATTCTCGGTCAGACCGAGTCTCACTTGTGCAATGGCATAAGCCAAATCGGTGGGACCGAGTTTTTCAACTCAGTGGGTCCGAGATGGTTTCGGCGGAAACCTAACCCTAAAATTTTCGAATCAAAACTAATCTACGAACGCATTGACTGGATAGGAGTGTTTCAATCGTGGCAAGAATCATTAAGAACACAATGTGCTAGGAATCGGATGGGGAATAGCACTGTGATCGAGTCCATACCCTAGTTCGGCGAAGACTCGCTACGGCGGCAACGGCAAGGTTGAATTCCGTTGACGGTGATGGAGACCAGCGACTGGAGGCGGCTGGCGGCGAGGAGACGATCCGGAGACCATGTTGGCAGAGCAGGCTATCGCGCGGGCGAAGGGGTTCGGAGAAATTTCCAAATTTTTGCCCATGACTATATATAGCCCGACCCTGTCGGTGTGACCGAGTGGAACAGCTCGGTGGCACCGAGATGCAAAACTGTATACAGTTGTTGCAACTCGGTGTGACCGAAAGGTTCAAATCGGTTGCACCGAGATCGAAAACCTAGATCAACTTAATGATCTTGGTAGGACCGAAAGTAGGGTATCGGTCAGATCGAGAATCATAAAGAGGTTTTGGAAGTTTAAGTCTATGACGGACTCCGAGCGCTCCTCACACAGAGTGGTTCGAATCTGACTTGATCAAATTTTGTGATGTAGCATGAATAGAGTTTGAGACGAGAAAAGCATAGATAGCTAGAGGAGGTTCTTAGGCATTCTTGTCCATCCACTTGGCAAAAGGAAATAAAACCAAGCAATCAAAACAACAAGTGGATGTCTTCGAATGAGTAAAATATGCAACCAGCATGCTCACACAATAAGATGGCAAATGAAATATGTGACAAGACATGCACAACCAATTCTAGCATCTATCAAGCAATTTGCGATGACAAGGTCATCTATATATGAGTATATTGACTTAGGAGTCAAGTGAGAACACTTGATCATAGGTCATACTCATCGTTTAAGCTCAAGTGGGGTTACCACTTTTACATAAAGCATTGTTGTGTTCACATCTTTAGAGTTGCTTTAGCTCAAGTCTTAGAGTAAAGCTCCCCCTAGATGTGATATCCCCCCTTAGAGGGATGAACTAACCTCGGGTTTTGTCGATGATGACTTCATGTAGATTTTGAAGATGTGGATGCTCAATGTTGATGTAGATCACTTGGAGCTATCCATTTGAGTGAATTGCACTTTCAATACCTACATGGGTTAGTCCCACAAGGAACAAACAAGGATATCCATAGACATAGAGTGATGCACACACAAGATGATGTCCATGAAAACTTTTAGTTTACCTTGTCCCTTGTCTTACCAACAAGAGGGTTTGTGACTCCTTGAACTAGTGCAAGATGTGGAAGTTGATTGCACTTGTTCTTGCCAAAATGATAAGAGTGAAGTATGGTGGCGGAGTCACCCTCAAGAACTCTCTAGTTCTTCTTCTTTTGGATCCACACCATCTTGATGGGAATCCTTGGAGTTGTAGTCGTACTTGATGAAGTGGAACTTGAAGTAGTCTTGGGAATCCACTTGACTAAGGTCTTAGGAGCTTCTTCAAATGCATCAATTTCCTCTTGAAGCTTGTCCTTGCTTTTTGCTTGTAGTCTTGTGGTGGAAGATCATCTTGAGCTTGTGTCCCCTTGAAAGAAGTATCATACTTCTCTTGTTGAGGAACAAACTTTGTCTTGGGGTATTGATCTTCTTCCCACTCAACTCCATTGGCATTGAACTTTCGTTCAAAACCAACACCTTGATTCTTCCGGTGCATTCCTTGCTTGCGCACAATTTCCTCGAATTGCTTACTCCCGGCAAGGCTTTTGTACACTCCTTTCTCTATAATTCCCTTCAATAAGCTATTTTCTTGCTCAAGTGTAACTTGGCTAAGAGAATCATTAGTGGAATCAAGAGAACTACTAGAAGCAACAATATTGGATTTAGCATGATCATTGTTACTGCTAGAGGAAGAATCTTTCTTGTTCTTGTTACTAGACTTGACTTGAGGCATGTAAGTGGATAAGAGTAAACGCTTGGCAATGTAAGAAGAACTTTTCTTGCGGAGATCATCATTGATGTGCCTTTAAGAACTCATGCTCTGCTCAAGATTGAGTTTCAGCTAATTTTATGAGTCTTAAAAGTTTTCGATGATCTTCGAAGATAGTCTTCATGAAGCTATTAAGAGTGTTTAGTTCTTTAGTTAGAGCCTCAATCTTCTCCTTATCATTGTCATTCGTTTTATCTTGATTAGCATGTTTTGACGTTTCATCATGTATTCATCACTAGAGTTGTCAACAAGCAAATCATCACCTAACAAGTCATCTTCATCACTATTGAAATCAACATACTCGGGGTGTGTTACCTTAGGACCTTTGGCCATGAAGCATCTTCCAATTCCTTCATTTGGTGAGTCAAATATGTCGTAGGAGTTGGTTGACACAAGTGCTAGACCGGCAACACCTTCATCTTGAGTATCTTCGGAGTCGGAGTGATAACTTCTCTCGGAGTGTCGGAGTCGGAGCGGATACCCATTCACCAACATGAGCTTGATGTCTTCGTTTTGTGTAGCTCCTTGATGATTTTTCCTTCCTTTCCGAATCCTTGCTTCTCCGTGAGTATCTTCGTTCATAACGATCATCTCTACTCCTTCTCTCTCTTGGTGGTGATTCTTTGCTTCTTCTTTTTGGAGAATCTTCTCTTCTCTTGTAGGGAGCCGTACACTCATTGGAATAGTGTCCGGGTCTTCACAACTGTAGCAGTTTCGCTCTCGACTAGAAGATCTTTTGTCATTGTAGGAGCCTTGACTTAAGCTTCTATCTTTGTTTACTCTTGCAGAATTGTTGAAGTTTTCCCATTAAGTCATTTTCATTAAGTTTTCTCCTCGAGATGTGGCTTCACATGGCTGGCACCACTTGATTTGTTGTGAAGTTCCTCTTATCCTTAAGTGACATCTCATGAGCAACATCTTCCAATCCTGTTGGCTTGAGATCTTTGTAATTGGGCATCATTTGGATCAATGTGCACACGGTATCATATTTTCCATCCAAGGCTCTTAGATCTTCTTGATGATGAATCTATCGGTCATCTCTTCACTTCCTAAGCCGGCAATCTCATTTGTGATGAGAGCAAGCCTAGAGTACATTTCAGCGACACCTTCACCATCCTTCATTTTGAACTTGTCAAGTTGACTTTGAAGCACATCCAATTGGATTCCTTGACGGAGTCGGTACCTTCGTGCATATCAATCAAAGGTATCCCAAATTTCCTTTGCATTCTCAAGACGGCTGATTTTGTTGAATTCTTCGGGGCACAATCCGTTGAAGGAATCACAAGCTTGAGCATTGTATTGCAATCTTCAACTATTCCCGCGGTAGCTTCACGGTTTGGTTCTCTCCCATCAAAGAATCACTGCAAACACCAACACAAACAATGCCCATACGCGGTTATGTCCAAGAATGCATTTTCCATTTTGGCTTCAATGCTCACATAGTCATCAAGTACTGCCTTACGTCATATTTCCACCTAGACTCCTACTTCCTAGGATGTAACAAGCTATGCACCAAAGCTTGGAGATCAAGCAATGGGCCCAAAGTTGATACCCTTGTAGGATCGAAGTATGTTAGGGGTGTTAAGACTGCCCGAAGTAATTAACCTTTTGCATTAGTTCTTGGCAGTTTTAGTATTGTAGGCAGTCAAGCAATCATCACACAATTAGCAGCTGCAAAGAGTATATTGAGCAGCGGAATGTAAAGCATGCAACTTGCAAGAATGTAAGGGAAGGGTTTGGAGAATTCAAACGCAATTGGAGACACGGATGTTTTTCCCGTGGTTCGGATAGGTGGTGCTATCCTACATCCACGTTGATGGAGACTTCAACCCACAAAGGGTAACGGTTGCGCGAGTCCACGGAGGGCTCCACCCACGAAGGGTAACGGTTGCGCGAGTCCACGGAGGCTCCACCCACGAAGGGTCCACGAAGAAGCAACCACCCACAAAGGGTCCACGAAGAAGCAACCTTGTCTATCCCACCATGGCCAACGCCCACGAAGGACTTGCCTCACTAGCGGTAGATCTTCATGAAGTAGGCGATCTCCTTGCCCTTACAAACTCCTTGGTTCAACTCCACAATCTTGTCGGAGGCTCCCAAGTGACACCTAGCCAATCTAGGAGACACCACTCTCCAAGAAGTAACAAATGTGTAGGTAATGAACTCCTTGCTCTTGTGCTTCAAATGATAGTCTCCCCAACACTCAACTCTCTCTCATAGGATTTGGATTTGTGGAAAGAAGATTTGAGTGGAAAGCAACTTGGGGAAGGCTAGAGATCAAGATTCATATGGTAGGAATGGAATATCTTGGTCTCAACACATGAGTAGGTGGTTCTCTCTCAGAACATATGAGTTGGAATTGTGTATGTGTTCTGATGGCTCTCTCCACGAATGAAGAGGAGGTGGAGGGGTATATATAGCCTCCACACAAAATCCAACCATTACACACAGTTTTCCAATCTCGGTGGGACCGAATCAACAAACTCGGTCGGACCGAAAAGGTAAACCTAGTGACCGTTAGAGATTTTCGGTGGGACTGACATGCAACTCGGTAGGACCGATATGGTTAGGGTTTGGGCATAACGTAATCTCGGTGAGACCGATTACACAAACTCGGTGAGACCGATTTGGTAATTAGCTAACCAGAGAGTTGGTCAGGCAAACTCGGTGGGACCGATTTGCTCTTTCGGTGAGACCGAAAAGTTACAAAAAGGAAACACTGAATTTACATTGCAATCTCGGTGGGACCGATTCGCTCTTTCGGTGAGACCGAAAAGTTACGAAAGGGAAACAGAGAGTTTGCAATCCCATCTCGGTGAGCCGAGATCCCTATCGGTAGAACCGAATTGCTAGGGTTTGGCAGTGGCTTGACAAGTGAAACTCGGTGGCGCCGGATAGAAAGAATCGGTAGACCGAGTTTGCTTCGGGCTTTTTCAGTCTTGTGGTATGGGACAAGAGTTGGTTTGGACTTCACTAAGCAGAAGCACAGGCTTTAAGCACTTCCCTCCTTGAGTATTGGCTTTTCCTGACTCATGTGTCTTGGTCACTAACATTAATACGGTTTGAGTTTTGAGCTGAAGCCATCCTGTTGTCCTTGCATTTTGAGTTTCACTTTCAATCATCTCTCATTGAGTTTCTGAAGTTCTCTGATGCTTTAGTCATGGCTATATTTGTATGCATTACACGCACCTAGGAGTTGCATTTACCAGCTTCGCCATTGGCGCTGTTCGATATGGTCAGATTGAGATTGTTGTGGGTTGGGCTCTATTGGCGTGGAGGAGCTAAATAGATATGGATTTCTCCTTGTAACGCCTTGTGTACTTATCCAGTTTTATAAACGAGGTTTTGTCCTAGGACACAACCACATCATCTTCCATAGGCTGCTTCTAGGTATGCCTCTTGATCTTGGCTTATCTTTCCTATATCATATTATAGCAGGACGTGTGTTTTCTCACAGAGGGCCGAACTGGTAAATTTTCCCTGTCATTACATCTATTAGCGCCAGTTCGGCCCCTACGCGAATGCGGTTTTACACAAGAACTTCTCGTTGGAGAAGGCCCACAATTGGTTCAGCTTGCGTGTGCGTCGGCTGTGCGCAGAGGCCTGGGTCTGAAGTTATCCCCAATGATCTGTTTCTTGCCGATCTGTCCGACTGCTGTTGGCGCTGAGATTGTCTCTTTCAATCCATACATACCTGGTCAATCAGGAGTTGTGCCTGTGCAAGTTGAATCCTTGAGAATGCTTCGTTATGGTCTGGTGAAGATTTTATGGAAAATATTCGCCAGGACGCGGAGAGATTTTGTTACTGCCATAGTCGGTTTTCTTAGACGATCTGTTACTTATCACTTGATCGAGACCAATTTATCGAATCAAATGATCGTATGTTCGTGACATGCTTTCTCGGGTCAGTTTTGTTGTTATCGAGATTTCAGCAGTCCTTATGTACCCCCACTGCTGTCTGCCACTTTTGCATTTTCTTTGCATTGAAGTTTTAGCCTGAAGGCTTCAACCATGTCAAATTTCCCTCTTGTACGATGGTTCGGATTTTGTGTGCTTAAACTATGAGATGCGATATTGCCAGTTCTGCGGACATACATTGCGGGTTGGTGCGGGAGGGAAGAGGTAATATGTATTTGAGATTTGAATAACGTTTAGCCATTGACCTCATCTGCAGCTTCTCATAGTAGTATTGTTCTTTGGGATCAGAATAAGCAATGGGATCTACTCCTGGAGCTAGTGAGATAGCTGCTTGAGATGCAGAAGGATTCACTTTGTAGCAACAGACATTGCGTGGTTTGAAAGATGATCTTCGCATTAAAAGCTGTAAAAGAGTTTTTATTTACTTGAGAATAGGCGGGGTGATAAGGCGAATCAGTTCGTCTCTGCCTACTGGCGCGTGGACCTAGCACGCGGAGTGGTCCGCGGCGCGCGGTACGCGTTGTGAGTGGCAGCTAGCGCTTCGTCGCCGGCGTCGTCGGGACGGTGCGGGTTTGTCAAGGGAGACAGTGAGAAGTAATTGATGGGGTTAGCTTATTTATGGGACAGGGACTCCCAGCTCTTTACCGCAGTGCCTGGCGGCTATTGAAGACACGTGCGATCATGAACGTCGACGGTTGTTCGTTCAGTTAGCTTGGATTGTTGGTGTCTCCGTTTCCGGTTTAGAAGATTGAGTGAAGATTGTTGTCTCTGTTTCTTTGCTGACAAGGCGAGAGGAAGACTTTGCGTTTCCTATGATTTTGGTAGTGATTTTGAGGAGCATAGAAGGTTGTTCCTACATAGTGTTAAGCTTCACTGGATGCATACGTGATGCTGTAGGAGGACAAGAAATAAATCAGATAGTGAGATACATTGAGCTGTTCAGGGGAGCGAAATGCTGAGGATTTAAGGTAACGCCAACAGAGTTCAACAAGTTGTGTGCGTTCACGTTAGAGGTTTAGCTAACACGGGCGAGAGATTATCGTGCGGCTCCAGTAATTCTGTTAGTATTACATGAGTGTTAGTCTCTTTAGTTGAGATTACCGCTCTTTGTGTGTTGGACCTAAGTCATTAAATGCTGTTCAGGTGTGTGGTAAACTTGGATTCCAATTGCTCACACCGCAGATTGCAAAACCTTTCTCATCAAGGCTTTGACGTTTTAAGCTGGTTTCTGTTGCGTGGAGATATCTTATTTCCTTTATGAGTTCGAACTATGCGGATGATGCTTTTCTTCGGTGATGAACTGTTTTCTGATTTTGGTTTTTGTCGCCGTAGTGGCACTTGGTTTGATAATCCTGTTTTGAGTGTTGGTTATCCATGAGTAGGGGCATCCAAGCAGCATGTATAGATTCGCGTGAGGAGACACAGTTTGTTCTTGAAGCCAATACCGTGACTTCCGAAAGTACCATGTGCTGATGTTGCTTGCGTTCCTTCTGTACGCTATCAGATCGAATCCACTAGAATCTGAGCCTTTGGATAATCTAGTGTTGGGTGTGTAAGCCACTATCGAAGATGCTTCAAGCTAACCCCGATGTGATTCCTGTGGTGCTTGGAATCGCACACTGCCACTAGCTTATCTAGTACATAAAAAAGCAAAGACAATCATGATGTGTACCTTTGATCGACTCTTACATGGTCGATTAGGCTCTTGTAGATTGGGGTCGTTCTACCTTCGTCTTGTCCATTAGTATTCAGTTTTCTCTGAATTATGATGCGTGCGTTGGTGTATGACCAGAGAATTCAGGCTATAGACATCTATATGTTGCTTAGTATCCAACTCTCTAATTTCTGTGGCGCGATTATGTCATCACATATTTGCCCAAAGTTTTCATATGTCTTCGTGAAGCGTGGTCAGGAACCAGGTTTAGCTTGCCTCAGTCCTTGGTTTCTCTTGTGCGGAGACGATTGTCGAAGGCTTCCTTATGTTTCGCTAAATGAGTGTTTCATTTTTGTGCCTGTTATTTTGCTGCTCTGTCTTGCATTATTATAATCTTTTGACTCACTAATATGCGATTTCCTTTACATGACGGGATTCATGTGAATTCTTTATTATATTCCATATTGAGCTATATATTTCGTGTTTTGATTAACGCAAACCCTTGCAATATCCCAGCTTTTCTTATTTCCCGGGTCTGCCAAATGAATATTTTCTCTATTTCCCGAGCTTACAATCCATTTTGCATGCTTTGTGCGAGCCCTTGTCTAACATTGAATTTTCATGACTTTGAATACACCTTGCATCTTGCTTCTATTTTTGGGCCGTGCAATTTTTCGGTCCGTGAATTTACGGGTCCCTTTGTGTCTAACCCCTCACTTTTTCTTGTTTCTTCTGTTTTTTGATAAGAATTTAAAGGAGGGAGGGACTATTTGGAGAGGTGGCCTGCACACTAACTGGCTACAACGCCCGCGCCGACAGTGCAGGCCGGCCTGCTAATACCCTAGCCGCCGTGGCCGATTGCTATCCTCTCAGTTCCATGCCTGCCCAGACCAGTCCTCGATCCCTTCTTCTTGTTCCTCCTCTCACACGCTCGAACAGATAGATCCGTCGTCCGCGCGACGTGCCGCCGTTTCCACTCCGTGGAGCCGCCGGCGCCATCTCGCTCTCCGTTCGCGAGGCCGCGCCATCCTGACTGACGCCGCCGTCCTCCCGAGCAGCCCGCCGCATTCGATGCCCCCCACTGCTGGTCTTGCTTCGCACGCCTGACCGCGTCTTCAACGGGGTGCCCTGCGTCCCTGCTCCCTGCCGCGAAGCCGGCACCCGTCGACCCAGCTTTCTCGTCGTGTCCATCTCAGCGTCTCCGTTGTCGGACGCGTGGCCTCCCCGCCGGATCTCCATGCTCCTTGCAGTTCCACTGTCCATTCTGTGCCTCCGATGTTGTCCACTTTCCATCGAGTCTTGCTTGTCTGCCTGTCACCGTCGTTTGCTTCTCAGCGTGTCGTTCGCCTCGACTTCGGTCTGGCAGAACACAGTGTTGTCGTGTCGCGTGTGTGCCGTGAATGCATTCCGACAGATGGACTCCACGCAATACTTGAACTCGTTCTCATTCACTTGGTTTATCGTCTGGCTGCCAAGTCCTGGATGCTGTCCGTTCGAGTGTCGTCAGTTGATGACGGACCCGCTGTTATACGCAGGCATGAATACATGGTTGTGTCTACGTGCCCGAGGGTTCTTTTAAGTAATCTTCGGGTCACCATGGTGTGCCTTGAAAACCGCATCCCTCGCCGAGCCGTTTCCGGATTCGTACCGTCCGGTAATCTTCCGAGATTAATATATGATGAATAGGTCTGTGGCGCTTCGTGGTTTCGTGTTCATGTGTATAGTCTTGCTATTCCGCTTGGGCGTTGTTTTCTTGCATGCTTGTCATGTGTGATGTCTGAGGTACGCCCACCGAAAGTTCGACGAATTCTATATAGTTTGTTCTGCGCTTATTCTGCAAGCACCTTGTTTTTGTTTTGTGTTTGAGTTCTCGAGCAATTTTGGATTTCTTTCCTAGTTGGTGTTTCTTTTCCTATGTGCTTTTTTCTTGTTCCGGATTATGTCCATCTTTTTTTTTTTTTTTTCAACGTGTGTCTTTCCATGACGTACTTACATGGATCATCTTAGCTTTCAAGTGTTTTTCCCCAGTTGCCTTTGTTTCCCACCCTTTTGTTTCCAAGGATTTCTTTTCGAGTATCTCTTATTGATGTGAAGTCTCTCCATTCTTTTCTATCAATATTCTTATCCGGTGATTCTCATGAAGATTCTAACGGAGCTTCAAGTTCGTCTCTCATCACTCGTTTTCTTCTCCGGTGGAACCAATTCAAGCTTTCGGTGTTGGTCATATCTTTTTCCTCATTTCAAATGCCTTCTCATAATGGTACACCTCATAATCTTTCACTGCTCGCTATTCTTTTGTTCCGGAGTGCTCAAGATATCTCGAAGATTCGTGTTTTCCACTCTTCTTTCGTTCAAGCTCTTTCGAGGATGTTCCCTCATTCAAGTCATTCAATTCAACCGGTGCTTTCTCTCTCTTGAATCGTTCAACGGTGTTTCTTTTGAGTGGGCCCTAACCCACAGGTCTTCTCCCAGGATCTTACCTGACTCTTCTTATTTTTCCCGGAGCTATCCTCAAATTTCTTTTCGAAGTTTGACGTAAGAATGAATTATCGTCCTGCTTCTCCAAGATCTTTCAATTCTTTTCATCTATTGACTACTTTTATTGCTTCGGAGTGCATCACTTCATTGTGTTTCCGTTATTCTCGGTTTTGGACGGAGACTTTTCTCAATTTTCGTTCTCCTAAGCGTGGTCTGCTTTTATCATACTTTGTTTTGTTTGTGAGTTTTTTTTCGAGAATCAGATTCTTTCGTTTGCTTTCAGGCTTCTCGAATTTTTCTTTTCAGTTGCAGTATGTTTTCCATTTACCGGCTGTTATTCAAGTATCTCATGTTTGTCCTTCGTCTTGCTTTAAATTCCTCTAAGTTCGTCATTTATATTATTTCGTGTCCCTTTTTTTTCTGTTCGTTTTTACTTCTGCTTGCTCGATTTCTTTCCTTTGTTGTTGTTTTATCTTAGTCGTTTTCTATCCTACCCGTGTTTTAATTTTCCATTTGCTTTATCTATTATTTTGTCGTAATAAGTATGGTGCCCCTCATGGATTGTTATTTTGTGAGGTGTAATAATTTTTTGCTTCTCCATGATTATTTTTCCGGGGCTCATAATTCTCCCGGTTCCTTGATTCTTTTCTTTCCGAAGTCAGCTCTTGCATTCCCGGGATTTATAATCTGTAACAAGTTAATTTGTTTCAATCCTTTTTTCGTTTTTTTTTGTTTCTGGATTTTCATGAGGTCTTATGGTTATAGTTAATCCTTCTCGAAGTTCTTTTCTTTTGGGGTTCAAGCTTTCATTTCATCCGGTGCTGGTTCTACTATATTGAGGTAGTTTAATATCTTGTTTTTTTGTGTTTCTGATACATTTTTGTTGAGCTGAGTATTTAAATCATCAATTTCTTTGGGTTTTTGGTTATTTAACCTATCTTTCCTAATTGTTGCTTTATGGTCTTTATAATCAAGTTTTTTATCTCCCGGTGATTAAGTTTTGTTTCGTTGTTATATCCATTTTCGTGAGGGCTTGTATTTTTACTGTTTGCCCTCGTTTTTTCCGTTGTATTTTTTTCATTCGTTCTCTAGTCTATTCAGCTCTTTCTGTGGCATTATTTTCTTTTCTATCTATTATTTTCTCTTTATTTTTTAGGAGGTGATGATGTCTTTTACCTATCTTCTGTTTTGTCATGATGTGTTTTTTTTTGCTGATCCATTCAACCGGAGTGTCGTGTTTTCTTTCGAGCTCTCTCATCTTATCAAATTTTGCACCCCTTCTCAACCGGAGTGCTGTCCAAATTATATCATTCTTATTCCTTATCTCGTTTTAACCGGAGTGTTGTGCCCTCTGCTCAAGTTCTTTTCATCTAATCAAGTTCCTTATCACTTTTCAACCGGAGTGCTGCCCGAATTTGTTCTTCCTTGTTACTCTTCCCTACCGGAGTGCTTTCAATTTTGTTCTTCTTCGTTGCTTTCTTCTTTCTATTTGTTCAACCTCTCAAGGTTCGTGGTTTCACTCGTTTGTCAAAGAAGCAACTTAGTTTTACCTCTTCTCTTTCTCTCGTTTTCCCTCTGGTGCCATCCTAGATCTCGGGACGAGATCCTCTCGTAGTGGTGGAGTGTTGTGACGCCCCGAGACCGATGCTCGAGAAGACTTCCTTATATTCCGGGTTTCGTCGTGTGTTTCATTTGTGCTTGCCCTTTTATCTTTTGCATTGCCATGTCATCATGCCATCATCTCATAAATCTTTTGCAACTCAACTAAATAAATTGCATGGATCTTCGGTCCATTTAAATCGAGGGAATTCACATGGTGATTCTCTTTATAACATATCCTCCCAATATTAGGGAGCTAAATAAAAATATTCCATTCGTTTGGATTATGCAAACACACTTGCAAAATATCCCAATGCCTTTGTTATCTTAATTCTCGGTCTCCAACATGGCCATATATTTCTTTCATCATATTTCGGAGCTCTACCAAAAATCCGAACATTTTTGGACACCTCTTTTTCCTAGCCCTTGTTCAAACCATTTGAATTAAATTCAAATGACTTTGAATTAAATCCTTGCAATCTTGCCTCTCCTATTTTTCATGGACCGTGCACATTTTTACGAGTCCGTGATAATTATCCGCAAGTCCAACTTCGTATCCTAACCCCCCACTTTCTTTCTTTGTCTTCTCTTATTTTTCTGATAAAGAAAATTATAAGAGAAGGAAGGGACAGAGATATTTAGAGGGAGAGGTGGCCTGCACCACTTTCCACCTGGGCCTCCCAACGACCAGCAGCCGCACCAGTGGCCCAAGGCCCAGCTGGCCCCTGCCTAACTAACCCTAGCCGCCAGCTGAGCCCGATCGCTACTCCCTCTCGTTCCCATCGCCGCCGCCAGAAGCCAGCTCCCTTGATCCCACTTCTCTCCTTGATTCCCTCCTCCTCACACGCTCGCAACAGAGATAGGGATCCCGATCCCGATCCCAGCATGCGCGAGCCAGTGCCGCCGCCTTCTCCACTCCGGTGAGGCCGCCGCCGCGCCATCTCGCCTCCTCCCCGTCTCCCGCGAGGGCCGCCGCGCCAAGTCCCTAGAGCCTCGACGCCCGCCGTCCTCCACGAGCAGCCAAGCCCCGCCGCCCATTCGTCGCCCCACTGCTGCGTCCTGCTTCGCCCGACGCCACTGAGCGCCAAGTCTCTCAACCGGAGCGTCGCGCCTCTGCCGTCGCCGCACCAAGCTCCCTGCTCCTGCCGCCGGAGCCCTGCACCACGCTCGACCCCAAGCTCTCCTCCTCGTCGTCCATCTCCAGCCCCGTCTCCGCCGTTGTCCAGGCCGCCGCTGGCCCTCCACGGCCACGGGATCCTCCCATGCCTCCTTGCCAAGCCTTCCCTGCTCACCTTCATGGACGCCCCTGCCGCATGTTGCTCCACTTGCCCCATCGAGCTCCTTGGCCTCTGCTCATGCCTCGTCACAGCCGTCGTTTGCCTTCTCAAGCAGTGTCGTTCGCCTCGACTTCGAGTTCACCATGTATGGGCAGAACCCCACCAAGTTGTTGCCTCTTGCTCCTGCGATGTGTTGCGTGAATGCATTCGAAACCAGATTGGAACCTCAAGCGCCAAGTACCCTGAAGACCCCATCATCGTCAAGTTCCACTTGGACAAGTGTACCTCTACGTCCTGGACTGCCAAGTACATGGATATGCTAAGTCCCGCTTCGAACGTGTACGACTACACCCGGTGATGCAACAGGTACCCCGACAACGTGTACATCTACACCGCCAAGACCGGACTGACAAGTACCCTGACGTCGTGTGTACCACTACCGTCGCCCCGAGGACGTTGGATTCGTTAAGTACCTCTTCGCGAGTACCACTACCATCGCGTGGATCCGCCAAGACCGTGGAGTAAACCGCCAAGTACCCCTACGCACGAAGGCGCCAAGACCGTTTCGGGATTCACCAAGTACTACCGTCACCGGATATCTTTCCGACAGATGTATGATATGAAATTGGGGTTCGACGTCTAGTGGTCCGCCTATTCACGGTCGGTTTTACAGTGGTCTCATTGTGTCTTAAATAGTCCTTGGCTATGCCGACTCGGGGACGCTTCGTATGTCATGTGCACTGCCTTGTACATGATGGTGATGTACGATCGAGCCCGTGTAGGCCCCACCACGAAAACTTCGAACGAAATCTCTATCATATGTTTGTTCTGGCTTATTCTGCAAGCCAACCCTTTGTTTTTGGTTTTGAGTTGTGGTATTCGAGTTGCTTCGAAGTCAAATGTGGATTCCATACCTTTCCTAAGTGGTGTTCTCATATTCCTATGTGAATACTAATCCTTCTTGATAATCGAGACTGTCATGTCAATCCTTTTCAACCGGTGTGCTTCTCTTCAAGCGGATCCGATCACTTCAACATCCGGAGGATTCAATCTCAGCTTTCTCAACGGTGTTTGTTTCATCCATCCCAAGCTGCCTTTGTTTTCCCGCCCGCCCACCCTTTTTCTTCAAGGACTCAGATTTCTTATTCAAGTATCCATCTTATTGATGTGAAGTCTCTCCATTCTTTTCTATCAATATTCTTATCCGGTGATTCTCATGAAGATTCTAACGGAGCTTCAAGTTCGTCTCTCATCACTCGTTTTCTTCTCCGGTGGAACCAATTCAAGCTTTCGGTGTTGGTCATATCTTTTTCCTCATTTCAAATGCCTTCTCATAATGGTACACCTCATAATCTTTCACTGCTCGCTATTCTTTTGTTCCGGAGTGCTCAAGATATCTCGAAGATTCGTGTTTTCCACTCTTCTTTCGTTCAAGCTCTTTCGAGGATGTTCCCTCATTCAAGTCATTTAATTCAACCGGTGCTTTCTCTTTCTTGAATCGTTCAACGGTGTTTCTTTTGAGTGGGCCCTAACCCACAGGTCTTCTCCCAGGATCTTACCTGACTCTTCTTATTTTTCCCGGAGCTATCCTCAAATTTCTTTTCGAAGTTTGACATAAGAATGAATTATCATCGGTCCAATGCCTTTCTCCAAGATCTTTCAAATTCTTTTCATCTATGACTCAACCTTTTCTATTTGGCATTCCGGAGTGCATCAACAATTCATGGTGGTGTTTCTCGTCGTCATTCTCAGGTTTTGAAGAACGAAGAAGACTTTTCCTCCATATCTATCCGTTCTCTCTAAGATTCGTGGTTCTAGCTTAATGTCATCCACTCATAATTGTTTTGTTTGTGAGTATTCTTTTCACCTATCCGGAGCAATTCAAGATTCTTTTCAGTTTGCTTCTCCGGAGCCCATCATCTCAGAATTTATTCATTCTCAGCTTTCAGGTATGGTTCTCCAAATCTTACCGGTGCATCATTCAAGTGATCTCTAATCAGTTTGTGATCCCTTCGTTCTCTTGTATCTAAATTCTCTCAAGTATCTCCGTCCATTTAATAATTATTCCCGGTGTTCCTTTATTTTTCCTTCGTTCGTTTTCAATTCTTACCGGTGGCTTGCTCAAGATTTCTATTCCTTTGTTATTGTATTGATTCAGTCGTTATTTCTATCCTACCGGTGGTTCGTTCAATATTTTCCCAAGTTGGCGCTATATCTATCTTAATCCTTTGTACGATAATAAGTAGTGTGCCAAATCCATTGATTGTCATCAATTTAATTGGTGAAGGATACGCATAACGTAATTCTTATTCTTGCTTCATCCAAGTGATTAATTCTTTATTCCGGAGGCTCATCAAATTCTCGGTTTCACTTGATTCATTTTTCTTTCCCGGAGTCCCAAGCTCTTGCAATTATATCACCACGGAGATTTATCTAAATCTTTACAAGGTTCAAACTTGTGTTCTCAACTACCCTTTCTTTCTGTTTGATAATTCTTTTGTTTAACGGAGTTCTTCATGAAGGTTCTACATGATGTTTCATAAAGGATTTAATTCCTTCTCGAAGTGTTCTTCAAGATTCTTTTCTGAGGAGTTCAAGCATTCTTCATCTTGCAATCCGGAGTGCAATTCGTTCTACCGTATCATTGGAGGTGGTTTTACATCATTCTTGATAATTTTCCTTCGTGTTTCATGATTCACATGTTGTTAAGCATGAGATATTTTAAATCCATCAATCTCTTCTTTGGAGTTATCTTGGGTTATATTTCACCTAAAACTTTCCCTAAGGATTGTTGCTAATTATGGTGCTTATAAATGATCCAAGTTCTTCTTTTATCCTCCCGGTGAAATAAGTTTCTCGTCTCGTCGTTGTTATCAATCCAATCTTTCCCGTGAGTGGCAAGTTGTCACCTCATAATGTTGACATGCCTTCTATAAGCCCACTTCAAGCTTATTCTTTTCGTTGTTGGTTTTTTCCAACAATTCCGTTCGACCCTTCCCCTAAAGATGCCTCTTCAAGCTCTTTTGTGGCAGAAGTTGGCATTTTCTTCTCCTTTCTCCTATCTCAATTATCTTTCTTCTATTATTTTGTTACGGAGGCATTGTGATGTTGCTCTCTTCTACCCATCTTCTTGTTTTGTCATGATAGTGTTTTTTTCTTTGCTGATCCATTCCGGAGTGTCGTGTTTTCTTTCGAGCTCTCTCATCTTATCAAATTTTGCACCCCTTCTCAACCGGAGTGCTGTCCAAATTATATCATTCTTATTCCTTCTCTATCTCGTTTTAACCGGAGTGTTGTGCCCTCTGCTCAAGTTCTTTTCATCTAATCAAGTTCCTTATCACTTTTCAACCGGAGTGCTGCCCGAATTTGTTCTTCCTTGTTACTCTTCCCTACCGGAGTGCTTTCAATTTTGTTCTTCTTCGTTGCTTTCTTTCTTTCTATTTGTTCACCCTCTCAAGGTTCGTGGTTTCCCTCGTTTGTCAAAGAAGCTACTTAGTTTTACCTCTTCTCTTTCTCTTCCGTTTTCCCTCTGGTGCCATCCTAGATCTCGGGACGAGATCCTCTCGTAGTGGTGGAGTGTTGTGACGCCCCGAGACCGATGCTCGAGAAGACTTCCTTATATTCCGGGTTTCGTCGTGTGTTTCATTTGTGCTTGCCCTTTTATCTTTTGCATTCCATCATGTCATCATGCCATCATCTCATAAATCTTTTGCAACTCAACTAAATAAATTGCATGGATCTTCGGTCCATTTAAATCGAGGGAATTCACATGGTGATTCTCTTTATAACATATCCTCCCAATATTAGGGAGCTAAATAAAAATATTCCATTCGTTTGGAGTTAACGCAAACACACTTGCAAAATATCCCAATGCCTTTGTTATCTTAATTCTCGGTCTCCAACA